>NC_073381.1:92019073-92154334 GCF_028641065.1 Leucoraja erinaceus
GACAGCTGGAGGGAAGTGGAAAGAGAAGTGTGGCCATTCACAGTATCCCGTAAACAACGTGCAGATGGAGTAATGCCCCTGTCAGGTAAACTGACACAGTTCCAGGAGCTAGATATATTCCCAGCTTGTATATGTCATGAATGAGGCCTAATCCTGTGGTGTGAGTGTCGCTGCAGCTGTGGATGTGGTGCGTACGTGTAGCTGTGAGCGTGTCGGCTGAGCCGAGCTCATTCTGCTGAGTCCGGATCTGCTTGCTACACATTCGTCTGCCGTCTGCGGTGTGTGCGAGGCAGCAGCCTTGAATGCCAGCCAACTCCTTAAGGCAGGGCCAGAGGAGGGAGGGGAGCAGGTCCATCAGTCGAGGCATGGAGTACGGGAGTCAGGGAGACACGCAGCAGCTTTATAGGACGTCAGATAGACACAAAAACTGGAGTAACTCAGCGGGACAGGCAGCATCTCTGGATAGGAAAGGGTGATATTCTGGATCGTGACTAGGGCTGCCAACTGTCCCGTATTACAATTCAATTCAATTCAATTTAATTGTCATTTGGACCCCTTGAGGTCCAAACGAAATGCCGTTTCTGCAGCCATACATTACAAACAAATAGACCCAAGACACAACATAATTTACATTTTACATAAACATCCATCACATTGCTGTGATGGAAGGCCAAAAAAACTTATCTCTCCACTGCACTCTCCCCCCCCCCCCCACCCCCATGTCAGAGTCAAAGTCAAAGCCCCCGGCTGGCGATGGCGATTGTCCCGCGGCCATTAAAGCCACGCCGGGTGATGCAAGGTTGCACACCGGGTCTTGGTGTTAGAGCCCCCGGCGTGCGCCATTCCAAGCCGCGCGGGGCGGTGATGTCAGGCCCCGCTCCAGGAGCTCTTCAACCCCGCAACTCGGGGTTGAAGAGTCCCCGGTCTTCTCCTGTTGGAGGCCGCTCCACATTGCAGCCCCAACCGTGCAGGGAGAGATTTAAAAGTTACCCCCTCCCTCCAACCCCCCCACACACACACCCCAACAAAAAATAACAAAAACTACATAAAAACATAGACAAAAATAATAAAAACGCGGACGGGCTGCAGAGGCCGCTGCTGACGTGAGTCGCGCCGCCTACCGGATCATTCCCGTATATTGGACTAAATTGGTTTGTCCCGTACGGGACCGCCCTTGTCCCGTATTTGACCGCTACTACTCGGGTCGAGGGGACTGTCGGGTCGTAGCGCCGCATCTGGTCCCGCCTCACCCGTCCCGACGTAGTGCAGCCCATGGAGTGCAGCAGCAGCGCCTCGCCCGTGGCCCCGTCGGTCGGCAGCACGGCCAGCTGTCCGACCTTCGGACCGTCGCTTACCGCCGACACCACCTTCTCATGTGCCGATCATCAGTTCACGAGTTGGATGGGGCGCCGGACTTTGCGCGCCACGTCGCGCGGCCCGGGCCAAAGCTCCTCAGCTGGCCCATCCCGCTGAGTTACTCCAGCATGTCTTGTCTATCTAGAGTGAAAAGCTTTTGTTGCGTGCTAGCCAGTCAGCAGAAAGACAAAACACGATTACAATCGAGCCATTTAGTATAGAATAGGTTCTTTATTGTCATTATAACATGTAAACATGTACAACGAAATTAAAAATGCCAACCAGTCAGTGCACCATTCACACATTATCTAAAAGCTAACGATACGTAAAAGAGAAATATCTAAAATTAACAACTAAAATAAATAACATGGATAAAAAAAGCATAAACACACATCCATACATTCTTCTGTCGATTTCACAATCCCTTTGGTATGTAGTACACCTCCGCTCATTTGGTGGCTATATTAAGTGTAGTTATTGCTGTGGGATAAAAACTGTTTTTGAGTCTGTTTGTCCTTGTCCTCATTGATCTGTACCGTCTGCCTGACGGCAACAGTTCAAACAGGGAGTGTCCGGGGTGGGAAATGTCCTTTATAATGTTCTGTGATTTCTTGAGGCAGTGGGAACTGTGTAAGTCCTCCAAGGTAAGGAGAGGGCAGCCGACAATCTTCTGGGCGTTGTCAATGGCCCTCTGGAGCGCTTTCCTCTGAGCCGCTGTGCAGCTGGTGTACCACAAGCATACACAGTATGTTAGCATGCTCTCTATGGAGCACCGATAAAAGGACAGCAGCAGTCTCTGATTGATGTTATTCTTCCTGAGCACCCTCAGGAAGTGCAGTCTCTGCTGGACCTTTTTCAGCAGCGCAGAGGTGTTCACGCTCCACGTCAGGTCCTCCTCAATGTGGATTCCCAGGAAGCGGAAATCCGCCACCCTCTCCACACAGTCCCCTCTGATGATCAATGGTGTAATGTCCGTTTTCTTCTTCCTGTAGTCTATTATGAGCTCCTTGGTCTTTGAGGTGTTGAGGAGCAGGTTATTCTCTCCACACCACACTGTCAGCTGCTCCATCTCATCCCTGTAGGCGTACTCATCCCTCACGTGAGGGACTCCATGAAGAAGCCCGCCCACAGCGCATGCGTGTCATATCGCAAACAACGCATGAACGAGTCGCACCTGGGGAGGACGTCCCCGTGAATGGGAGAATAAAAGCCGACGAACGGCAGGTAAGTGACTCTGCATTTCTAACTTGTTTTAGGAATGGACAGAGTGCCTACAAGAAAGTCGGTGAGGAAGCAGCAAATGAGTCGGGAAGGAGCCGGGGACCTGCAGCAGCAGCAGCCGTTGCCACAGGTGTTATCCATGGAGGAACCTGTGATGCCCGACTTGAGCCCCGCGCCGGCTAAATCGATTTCTCGACCGGGCGGGAAGGCAAAACGAAAGTCCCATCACCTTAATTCGGGTGGTGGAGACAGTCCTTACCAGTTCAGGGGAACTGATGAGCAGCTGCGGGATATGGAGCAGCCAGGAGCGGCCAGCCCTACGGAGCTGGAAAGCCGCTATCAGTGGATGGATGTCCAGCCGCCGGCGACAGGTGCTCGTGAGTACCGGGGTCGGGAAGGGCGGCAGGATAGTACGGAGCGGCCGGGAGCGACCAGTGCAGGAAGGCATGGGGACCGGCAACGGGTACCGCGAGCGACTAGTGCCCGAGTGCACGGAAGTCGGTTGGAGCGGCCCGGGAAGCACCCGCGATCGACTAGCGCCCGAGAGCGCGAAAGTCGGCTGGAGCGGCTGCTGGACGAAATTGTCCTGAGTGGCAGGCTCCGTGAGAGGGAAGATAGCCACAGTGGGCACTATGTAAGCCCCACAGCAGGTTCCCTTAAAGGGCTGCACGATATCTCAGACTCCTCTGAGGGGGATATTGAAAGTCTGATGAGCTCACAATCGGAGCAAGAGGTGGATTCGGCTTCTCCCATTGAAGGGAGGGAGCATAACTTACTGGATATGGTGGGACAGTATTTTCAGCAGGAGCAGACCGGCAAGGACCTCGAGGAAAGGATGGCTGCAAGTATCGAATACATGTCCACACACCAGTTGCAGGCTAATACGATGGCTGAAGTATTGGCAAGGCATTTACCACCTAGGAATTGTAATGCGCTGCATGTAGCCAGTGTTAACAAGTGTATTTGGAAGCATGTGGGGGGCGGTATCAGAAATCAGGATCTTAAGGTCCAAAACGCCCTCAAGAGTCTCACAGCGGGGCTCACAGCTCTGGCCCGTTCCTTTGAGAATGTGGAAATGAATAGCGACCAAAAGGATGCATTAGCATTACTGTGTAATGTGCAGTTTGAATTGAATAACTTAAGGAAGGGAGCTATTCAGCCGGTACTTGACCCTAAATTCGCGGTCTTGTGCAAGGAGAGGGATATTAAACCTCAAACGCTTCTATTTGGTGGAGACTTGTCTAAGCAGGTCAAAGAGTTGGATGAGGAGGCCAGGACTTTGGGGCTGATAAGGGCAGCGAAGGGGTACCTAGGTAGAAGGTATCAACCCTATGGGCGTCCTAGAAAGGGTGGCCAATTTAATACCACCAGGAATTGGAAAGAGAGGAGCCCACAGCGGCAACAGCGTCCTTTTTTAGGGGTTGGCCCGGGACGTCCGCAGTGGAAAATGAGGAAGCCAGTACATCAGCAGCCATCGTATACCCAACATCAAGGGCCTCCACATCAGCGCACCAAACCAAGAAAATAAATAAATTATCACCGATAACCATGGAGGTAGGTGAATCTGCGGCTCCGAAAGTTGTAGGGAGCACGGAGGTTGGAGGGGTATTGCAATTTCATTTGCAAGCATGGTGCAGTATAACTCAGGACAGATTTATCCTTAGCAGTATTAAGGGATATCTCATAGAGTTTATACATGAACATAACCCTCCAGTACAACATACACCGGACAGGAAATATATACTTACTAAATTAGAACAAGCAAAAGCTCACATAGAAATAAAAAGATTATTTAATCAAGGAGTCATTGAACAAACCAAACCTGAAAAACAGGAGTTTGTATCCAACATATTTATTAGGAATAAGAAAGATGGGGGTTGTCGAGTTATTATTGATTTGTCAACACTTAATAATTTTGTGCAATATGTTCATTTTAAAATGGATACGTTTAGCACTGCTATAGACTTAGTGTCTAAAGGCTATTTTATGGCAAGTATTGACCTTAAGGATGCTTACTATACAATACCCATTAGATATAGACACAGGAGGTTTTTGAAATTTAATTGGATGGGACAGCTTTGGCAGTATAAGGCTTTGCCAAATGGACTTACGTCAGCGCCCAGGTTGTTTACAAAAATTCTAAAACCAGCCTTGGCACTGCTGCGACAACAAAATCATAGAGTAATGGCATATTTGGATGATATCCTTATAGTGGGGAAAACTTATGAATTGGCATGTCAGGCAGTGGAGGCCACCAAGCAATTGTTTCAACACCTGGGGTTTATTATCCATCCAATTAAGTCCAATTTAACACCATCAACTAATATGGATTACCTGGGGTTCACCATTAACTCAATTGATATGCTAGTGACTTTACCTCTAGGGAAAGCCACAGAAATACAAAGTGATTGTTTAGAGCTTATTAATACTGTTAAGCCATCCATTAGACGGGTAGCCAGGATGATTGGGAAAATTGTGGCTGCTTTTCCTGCCATACAATTTGGACCATTACATTACCAAAACTTACAGAGAGACAAAATTAGAGCACTTAAAAAGAATAGAGGCCATTTTGATAGGCCAATGGAGCTAACAATTGACGCTATAAAAGAACTACAATGGTGGGAACACAATGTTAAGTATGGCTCCAAACCAATAGTTATTGATAACCCGTCTATGGTATTACAAACAGATGCCAGTGCAATTGGTTGGGGTGCTACGGATACCATCTCGAGCTGTGGAGGGAGATGGAATATTCAAGAAGCTAACCTACTAAACACCACGGGTATAAATTATTTGGAAATGCTGAGTGCATTTCATGGGCTAAAGTCTTTTTGCTCAGGAATGAGCCAGCAGCATGTTAGGTTGCAGATAGACAATACCACGGTGGTGGCATATATAAATCATATGGGTGGAAATATATCAATATCTTGTGACAAGTTGGCTAATTTAATTTGGCAATGGTGTATCCAAAGGGATATTTGGTTATCGGCTACGTACCTACCAGGGGTACTAAATTCAGTGGCGGACGCCAGGTCACGTAAATTTAATGAAAATACAGAATGGATGTTGAATAAAAAGGTCTTCGGGGTAATCATAGAAAAGTATGGAAGACCGGATATTGATCTTTTTGCATCCAGGTTAAATCACCAGTTATCAAGGTATGTATCATGGGAACCAGATCCTGGGGCAGAAGCTACAGACGCTTTTTCTCTGCACTGGGGGAAATGGTTCATATATGCATTTCCTCCTTTCTGCCTCATCAATCGGGTACTAAGGAAAATTCAACAGGATTCGGCATCTGGGATTCTCATAGTACCTGATTGGCCTACTCAACCATGGTTCTCGGTGATACAGGATATGGTTTTGGAACCATGTATGCACTTGAAACATAGTAATAAGTTGCTGGTGCATCCAGTAACCCACGATAGCCATCCGTGTTATAAAAATATTAATTTGTTGGCTTGTAGACTTTGAAGGAACCTCTACGAGACATGGGGCTATCCAGTAGAACGGTGGATATGATTACTGCAGCCCAAAGGAAGTCAACACAAAAACAATACTTATGTCACATTAAAAAATGGATTAATTACTGTTGTTATAATCATCTGGACCACAGGGATAAGAATGTGCCGGCAGTGCTAGAGTTCCTCACCAGTCTGCACTACGAAGGACTTGGTTATAGCACTATTAATAGTGCGAGAAGTGCTTTATCTACCTTTTTGTGGCAAGGATCAGATCACCTGTCAGTGGGGTCTCATCCGCTGGTAATAAAATTGTTGAGAGGAATCTTTAACACCAGACCTCCTAAACCTAGGTATACCCAGATCTGGGATGCAGGAGTGGTCCTCAACTTGCTTAGAACTTGGTCGCCGGCCACAGCATTGACGCTGGACATGTTAACTCGGAAAATGGTTATGCTGATGGCGTTGGTTACAGCACAGAGGGTCCAGTCACTGCAAAAGTTGAGACTGGATAGTTTCTCTAAGATGGCAGGACGGTTGGTCTTTGTTATACAGGAGTTGGTTAAACAGAACAGACCAGGATCAGCAGGACAAGTCCTTGAATTTCTGGCTTACCCGCAGGACGAACGTCTCTGTGTAATGACACATATTTTATTGTATATTGAACGGACTAAGGCCGTTAGAGGCAAAGAAATGGGGCTGTTAATCAGCTATAGGAAACCTTATAAAAGGGTGTCTACTCAGACTATTTCTAGATGGATTAAATATGGTTTAAATAAGGCAGGAGTGGACACTAATATTTTTAAATCTCACTCCACTAGGGCGGCAGCTACATCCGCAGCAAAACGCCTTGAGGTCTCCATGGACCAAATCCTCAGGACGGCAGGATGGTCGTCGGAGAGGACATTTCAAAGATTCTATAATAAACCACTAAGTGGTATAGAGTCGTTTTCGGGGAAACTTTTAAGTTCCGTGTTATAATTTATCCCTGAGGAATAAGGGTTATGATTTGATTTAATAAATATTATTTATTGTTACGTTATACAATTCGCATTAAGTTTCTGGTTTTTTGAAATCATTAACAATTTCTCCCAAACTACCAAGGCAGTTGTGAAGCATGGACTCGGATTTCCAGGGCGTGAGGTCACAGAGCTTTGAAATCTTCATGGAGTCCCTCACGTGACTCCGAAGTAAAATAGTAAGATTAAACGAGAACTTACCAGTTTGAAGTTTGATCTGTATTTTATGAGGAGGAACGTTGAGGGAATACATGCCCTCCGCTCCCACCCTCATAGGGTCATATCTGGAGCTGGTATCTCTTTGTAATCTTGCTATTTTAGGTCAATATTGGGTATCTGTGACCTCACACCACCTTTTCACACCTTACCCTTCCATATCTCTAGGCAGACAAACGATTCTCCAGCATCTGCAGTTCCTTCTTAAACACTTCCGTATCTCTAGTTTCCCTCTCCCCTGACTCTCTCTCTCTGACGAAGGGTCTCGACCTGAAACGTCACTGATTCCTTTTCTCCAGAGATGCTGCCTGACCCGCTGAGTTACTCCAGCATTTCACTCCAGCATGAACCAGCACCTGCAGTTCCTTCCTACACATTACCATCAGCAATGTTCTTCAGTGAGTGAAGAAAGCGAATGGTATGTTAGCATTCATAGCAAAAGGATTTGAGTATAGGAGCAGGGAGGTTCTACTGCAGTTGTACAGGGTCTTGGTGAGACCACACCTGGAGTATTGCGTACAGTTTTGGTCTCCTAATCCGAGGAAAGACATTCTTGCCATAGAGGGAGTACAGAGAAGGTTCACCAGACTGATTCCTGGGATGTCAGGACTTTCATATAAAGAAAGACTGGATAGACTCGGCTTGTGCTCGCTAGAATTTAGAAGATTGAGGGGGGATCTTATAGAAACTTACAACATTCTTAAGGGGTTGGACAGGCTAGATGCAGAAAGATTGTTCCCGATGTTGGGGAAGTCCAGAACAAGGGGGTCACAGTTTAAGGATAAAGGGGAAATCTTTTAAGACTGAGATGAGAAAAACATTTTTTACACAGAGAGTGGTGAATCTGTGGAAATCTCTGCCACAGAAGGTAGTTGAGGCCAGTTCATTGGCTATATTTAAGAGGGAGTTAGATGTGGCCCTTGTGGCTAAAGGGATCAGGAGGTATGGAGAGAAGGCAGGTATGGGATACTGAGTTGGATGATCAGCCATGATCATATTGAATGGCGGTGCAGGCTCGAAGGGCTGAATGGCCTACTCCTGCACCTATTTTCTATGTTTCTATGTTTCTGTGAGTCCATGGAATTTATTACCACAGACGGCTGTGGAGGCCATCATTTGACATTTTTAAGGTGGAGATTGACAGATTCTTGATTAGTCAGGGAGAAGGCAGGAGAATGGGGTAGAGGAGTGCAAAATAGATCAGTCGCGATTGAATGGCAGAGTAGACGCGATAGACCGAATGGCTTAATTCTGTTCCTATGACTTCTGAAGTTATGAATGTTTGCCAACTGGCCTGTCAGGGTGAATATGACAGGGGGGGATCAGTCTGAAGAAGGGTTTCGGCCTGAAACGTTGCCTATCTCCTTCGCTCCATAGATGCTGCTGCACCCGCTGAGTTTCTCCAGCATTTTTGTGTACCTAGGGTGAATATGGCAGTTTGATGGGGCCAGTGCTAGTTAAAAGTTGATTGAAACATGGACTCGTCAGCCCACAGAGTCAACGCCAGCCATTAATCGCCCAGTCACACTGGTTCACTGTTCTCGCCATTTCCCAACCACTCCCAATTTAATTTTTTCTTTCCGTAATGAGCTTTTATTGCATATTCACGGTTTACAAAGCACTGCTTGAATCAAAACTGCTATTCATGCAGTTTGCAAACATCGAACATCACTTCCTGGTTCGGGAGCTGCAAGGCGTACGAACGGCACCAACTAGACAGGATTGTGAAGACCGCCAATTCAATTCAATTCAATTCAATTCAACTTTAATGTCATCGCACAAATACAAGTATCAGTACAACGAAATGCAGTTTTGCGTCAGTCCGTAGTAGTTGTACATAAAGAGAAAAAAACAAGAAAAAAAATAGAAAGAGAGAAGATACAGAATAATCAGGAAATACAGAATGATTAAACAAAGGGGGACGGAGGGACCAGAGAAGTCTATCGTCGGGACTCCGAGTTCAGCAGTGTGATTGTGTTGTTATAGAAGCTTTTCCTCATCCTGCTGGTACGTGACCTGAGGCTCCTGTACCGCCTCCCTGATGGGAGGAGGGCAAACAGTCCATGGTTGGGGTGTGAGGGGTCTTTGATGATCTTCCCAGCCCGACTCAGACACCGTTTTCGGTGGAGGGCATCCATGGCAGGGAGCGGGGCACCGATGATGTGCTGCGCGGTTTTCACCACCCGTTGTAGCGCTTTCCTGTCCGCAGCAGTGCAGCTGCTGTACCATACCGTGAAGCAGGTGGTCAGGATACTCTCTATGGTACAGCGGTAAAAGTTGGTCAGGATCTGGGGGGACAGGTGGGCTTTCTTGAGCCTCCTAAGGAAGTAAAGGCGCTGCTGTGCCTTTTTGATCAGCTTGGAGGTGTTGAGGGACCAGGACAAGTCCTCCGAGATATGCACTCCGAGGAATTTATAGCTGGAGACGCGCTCCACCTCAGTCCCGTTGATATGGATGGCGGTATGACTGCCTCCTCTGGTCTGCCTGAAGTCGACAATAATCTCCTTCGTCTTTTTGGAGTTGAGGATGAGGTTATTGTCGGCACACCAGGTGGTCAGGTGCTGGATCTCATCCCTGTAGGCTGACTCATCGTTGTCGCTGATCAGTCCTACTACCGTGGTATCGTCAGCAAACTTAATAATGGCGTTGGATCCGTGCTTTGGGATGCAGTCGTGGGTGAAGAGGGAGTAGAGGAGAGGGCTGAGCACACAGCCCTGTGGCACTCCGGTGTTCAGTGTTATAGTGGAGGAGGTGAGGTTATTGACCCTAACAGACTGTGGTCTGTTAGTGAGGAAGTCCAATGTCCAGTTGCAGAGGGAGGTGGAGATGCCAAGTCCACTGAGTTTGGTGATCAAGCTGGCTGGGATGACGGTGTTAAAGGCAGAGCTGAAATCTATGAACAGCAGCCTGATGTAGGAGTTGTTGTGGTCCAGGTGGGTCAGGGCAGAGTGTAGGGCCGCCGATATGGCGTCCTCTGTAGACCTGTTGGTCCGGTAGGCAAACTGATGGGGGTCCAGTGTGGGGGGGAGGCAGGCTTTGAGGTGAGCCAAGATCAGCCGCTCAAAGCACTTTGCAATGACAGGGGTGAGTGCCACTGGGCGGAAATCGTTGAGACTCCCTGTAGCTGACTGTTTGGGCACTGGCACGATGGTTGATGTCTTGAGGCAAGTGGGGACAACACCCTGGGCCAGTGAGAGATTGAAAATGTCGGCGAGGACTGGGGATAGTTGACCAGCACATGCCCTAAGCACCCGGCCAGGGATGCCATCGGGGCCGGCAGCTTTGCGCTCATTCACCTTGCTCAGTGCATCTTGTACAGCAGAGGTGGAGAGGCTGAGAGGTTGTTCATTCGGGGGTGGAGCAACTTTAATGGCTGGGGTTTTGTTGTCTCGGTCAAAGCGAGCATAGAAGTGGTTTAGCTCGTCAGGCAGGGTGTCGTTGTCTGGGGGAGGGGTGTTAACTTTCTGATAATCGGCAAGGGATTTGATTCCTTGCCACATGCGCCTGGGGTCAGAGTTGTTATGGAAATGCTCCTCAATCCGCCGTTTGTGATTGAGTTTAGCGTTCCTAATTCCCATTTTCAGATTGGCCCTGGATGAGCTGTATCCCTCAGCGTCGCCAGATCTGAAAGCGGCATCGCGAGCCTTCAGTAGGAGTCTGACCTCCCTGCTCATCCACGGCTTCTGGTTAGGGAAAGTCTTTATCTCCTTGTGGGTAGTGACATTATCGGTACAGAATTTTATATAGTCCAGAACTGTTGAGGTGTACGAGTTGATGTCCACTTGTGAATTGGAGGTGGACTGAGTAGCAAAGAGACTCCAGTCTGTCTGCTGAAACTGCTCCTGTAAGTCAGAGACAGCCCCCTCAGGCCAGACCTTCACTGTCCTCATGGTAGGTTTCACACGTCTGATCAGAGGTGTGTATTTGGGGAGCAGGAACAGGGAGAGGTGGTCAGACTGTCCAAGGTGGGGGAGGGGGAGGGCTTTGTAGGCTTCAGTGAGGATTATTGGTGCTCCACTCCCTTTCCTGCTGGACATATACAGGAAGAGATGTATCAGCAGAGCCATCTCCATCATCAAAGACCCCTACCACCCATCGCATCACATATTCTCCATCCTGCCATCTGGGAAGAGGTACAGGAGCATTAGCTGCAAAACCAGCAGGATGCTCCTCAGCTTCTTCCCGCAGGCTATAAGACTGATAAACGGACTTCGCCCCCTGCCAAAGTATCGTGCACCAACCACCAACCTGGACACACTGCAGCAGAGCCACTGTCGTGCCGCTGCCGATCGGAACGCCTGTTGATGTTTAGTAGAGAGTAGAGTGTTTAATTTGTTCATGATATATGTATTTTTATTTCTATTTATTTTTTACTGCACACTGAATGGACACTGGTTGAGCAACGTTTTTTTGTTTCCTCTGGGTATGTGAGTACTCAGGAACATGACAATAAAGATATACTATACTATACTATACTATGGTCAGCAATATGCTTTCAGCATAGTTTAATCTGCTCGTCCCAAATGTTAGTCAGACAATGCAATATTTTCATGTTAAGCAATCTCATCAAACATTCCAGTGTTTTATTAGCAGCTTTTTCTGTTCTCTGCGCTAACCACAGTCATAAATCCACCTTCAGTATTCAAATTGTACTTCTCTTCATCGTAAACCAAGATAAAATCACATTTCAAGAAAACTTCAAGTACTGTCTTAATTTACACAAGGGTTATAGCTGGGTTCCTCCAAATCATTTTACCCCCATTGTAAAACAAGCTTAGCAAATCTACTTGAAGACATTGTTTCACAAATCCTAAAACAATGAAATATACACAAATTAGGTTTCAATTTTCTGCGAAGGTTTTCCTGCAACGACGTACATTCAACTTGGCACAGTGCAGACTAAATTTAAGACATGAATGACAATGTACTGTCCAATGAAGCTACACAATAAATCACATGTAGTATTTGCAAGATGCTGACATTGCATTTAGATTTTGCAAGGATGTAGCTGTACAGGCCAGTTTTTTTTTGTTTTGTTTTGTTTTATTCTTCCAAAAATATTCCCGTGAAAAGTTTAAGTTGCAGAGTTCACACTATCTTGGAATGATGAGGTTGTTGGATGATATCTGTTGCGCTTTGATTATGTTGTTGCTTAAAGTATCCTTAACAGATGTAGGCAAGAACCCAATATCTCTGATTTCAGTACCCCTCCAGGGACAAACTTATCTGATTTTACACCTCCACCACCTCCACGTACAGCAACCGCTTGGCTGTTCTGGGAGAATCCACCTCCCCTACGAATTGCACATGGATTGGGGGTTGACCAGGACGAATGGGCTTAGCATTCTGTGCAGAGTGTACTCTCCTCGCCATGTTCTTTGCTCGCACAGCTTCCTTGCTGCGATCCACTTCCTGCTGGTAGCGTTTACGATCTCGAGCTGCATTCTCCTTCGCTTCCTTCAATGCGGACTCCAAATCCTTGACCCTTTCAGCTGTAGCTTGGAGACGTTTCTCCAGCTTTGGAAGCTCACACCGAAGGTCTGCATTGTTGCGTACCAACTGCTTGTGAACCTTGTTGAGCTGTTCAAGGTTGTTTTCAAGAAGGAGATCTTCTGCTTCTGTGCAGCGCTCCCACCAGTATCGTCAGAATCCATTTCCGCACTCTTTTTGACTCTCGTGGCCAAGTCTTGAACAAAAAGCTTCCTAAGATTATGGGGTGTCTGCAACTCTTTTGCCACAGTCTCTTCAAGTCCTTTGAGGTCCAGCCTAGCTTGCTCTGGCCGATCCTGCATGATGGTTAATCCATGTAATTGACGACTTTTCTCCTGATCCACACTTTTTAGCTTTTCACGCTCTACTTGTAGCCATATGTTTTGAATATTTTGTCCACTACCTGTATCAATCCTCCTGCTGAGACATGGGTTACCCCATGGCTCATTAAACATGCATATTTAAATAGTGATCTTGGTAAGATTAGTTTCCCCTCATCATTCCTCCATAGCCCGTCTTCTCTTCTATTACTTCCGCCAGATAAACTTGTTTGGCTGTGGTTTTTCTGCTTTTTGCATTTTTCTTCCTCATGTACTGCCCAGTCCTTAAATTGCCTTAACCCTCCGGTCTGTAGCCCACCGTGTGCTTCTTAATGTACAAGCTTATTTCTGGCCGCATGCCGTTTAATAATTCTATTGTTAGTTGTTGGGCGAATGGTCCATCATCCACCCACTGGTCGGGCGCCACTGTGTCGCTATTTGCTTCGAATACTTGTCTCAATCTGGCGAAATAGTGGCGCACATCCTCATCCTTTGTCTGCACACATTCTTTTATTTTATTATAGTCAACCATTTTTCAGTAATGCTCCCTTACATGCCCTTCCATAGCTATTCTCTTTTGTTGGTAAACATTATCATCATGCTCCCATTCGAAATGCAATCCTGGGCGTTCCAATCCCCTTCTATCAAACACCAATCAAAACCGAACATACTTTGCAAGGCTTGTTCATATTCAACACAGTTTAACCGATAACTCACGACCAGGTTTCCAAAATCCCGTTGCCACCTTGTGAAACTCTCTTTGGGGTGTGTTATCCCTTCTACTGCCTTCTGAATATCCTTGAGTGTCCACGTCTGATATACATGTATCAGCAAGGCTGCTCCTCCTGGATTAGGCATGGCTATCATTGGCAGGATATTCCCCTCGACTGTACCTTTAAGAATCATGTATGGGCAAGTCTATCTTGGGATGACATTATGTGCTGGCTGTGGGTTTGTACCTTGTACCCTGTGTGTCGAGATTAAGTTGTGGTCGCTGTATGATGAGATTAAGTTGTGTCCTGTGTGATGAGATTAAGTTGTGGTCCGATACCTGCGTGATACATCGTTGTTTACTCCGTTGTATAAAATGTGCAGATAGTTATTAATGACTAATATATAGTTGGGATCACGGAGACATGGCTCCAGGGTGACCAAGGCTGGGAGCTGAACATCCAGGGATATTCAATATTCAGGAGGGATAGAGAGAAAGGAAAAGGAGGTGGGGTAGCGTTGCTGATTAGAGAGGAGATTAACGCAATGGAAAGGAAGGACATTAGTTTGGAGAATGTGGAATCGGTATGGGTAGAGCTGCGAAACACTAAGGGGCAGAAAACGCTGGTGGGTGTTGTGTACAGGCCACCTAACAGTAGTAGTGGAGTTGGAGATGGTATCAAACAGGAAATTAGAAATGCGTGTGACAAAGGCAAAACAGTTATAATGGGTGACTTCAATCTACATATAGATTGGGTGAATCAAATTGGCAGGGGTGCTGAGGAAGAGCATTTCTTGGAATGTATGCAGGATAGTTATCTAAATCAACATGTAGAGGAACCAACGAGAGAGCAGGCTATTTTAGACTGGGTATTGAGTAATGAGGAAGGGTTGGTTAGCAGTCTTTTTGTGCCCCCTTGGACAAGAGTGACCATAATATGGTTGAGTTCTTCATTAGGATGGAGGGTGACATTGTTAATTCAGAAACAATGGTTCTGAACTTAAAGAAAGGTAACTTTGAGGGTATGAGACATGAATTGGCCAAGATTGACTGGCAATTAATTCTAAAAGGGTTGACGGTGGATATGCAATGGAAGACATTTAAAGACTGCATGGATGAACTACAAAAATTGTTCATCCCAGTTTGGCAAAAGAATAAATCAGGGAAGGTAGTACATCCGTGGACAACAAGGGAAATCAGGGATAGTATCAAAGCGAAGGATGATGCGTACAAATTAGCCAGAAAAAGCAGCATACCGGAGGACTGGGAGAAATTCAAAGACCAGCAGAGGAGGACAAGGGGCTTAATTAGGAAAGGAAAAATAGATTCTGAAAGAAAACTGGCAGGGAACATAAAAACTGACTGCAAAAGTTTTTATAGATATGTGAAAAGAAAGAGATTAGTTAAAACAAATGTAGGTCCCTTGCAGTCAGAAACAGGTGAGTTGATCATGGGGAACAAGGATATGGCGGACCAATTGAATAACTACTTTGGTTCCGTCTTCACTAAGGAAGACATAAATAATCTGCCGGAAATAGCAGGGGACCGCGGGTCAAAGGAGTTGGAGGAATTGAGTGAAATCCAGGTTAGCCGGGAAGTGGTGTTGGGAAAATTGAATGGATTAAAGGACGATAAATCCCCAGGGCCAGATAGGCTGTATCCCAGAGTACTTAAGGAAGTAGCTCCAGAAATAGTGGATGCATTAGTAATAATCTTTCAAAACTCTGGAGTAGTTCCTGAGGATTGGCGGGTAGCAAACGTAACCCCACTTTTTAAGAAGGGAGGGAGAGAGAAAACGGGGAATTACAGACCAGTTAGTCTAACATCGGTAGTGGGGAAGCTGCTAGAGTCAGTTATTAAAGATGGGATAGCAGCACATTTAGAAAGTGGTGAAATCATTGGACAAAGTCAGCATGGATTTACAAAAGGTAAATCATGTCTGACGAATCTTATAGAATTTTTCGAGTATGTAACTAGTAGCGTGGATAGGGGAGAACCAGTGGATGTGGTGTATCTGGACTTCTAGAAGGCTTTCGATAAGGTCCCACATAAGAGATTAGTATACAAACTTAAAGCACACGGCATTGGGGGTTCAGTATTGATGTGGATAGAGAACTGGCTGGCAAACAGGAAGCAAAGAGTAGGAATAAACGGGTACTTTTCACAATGGCAGGCAGTGACTAGTGGGGTACCGCAAGGCTCAGTGCTGGGACCCCAGCTATTTACAATATATATTAATGATCTGGATGAGGGAATTGAAGGCAATATCTCCATGTTTGCGGATGACACTAAGCTGGGGGGCAGTGTTAGCTGTGAGGAGGATGCTAGGAGACTGCAAGGTGACTTGGATAGGCTGGGTGAGTGGGCAAATGTTTGGCAGATGCAGTATAATGTGGATAAATATGAGGTTATCCATTTTGGTGGCAAAAACAGGAAAGCAGACTATTATCTAAATGGTGGCAAATTAGTAAAAGGGGAGATGCAGCGAGACCTGGGTGTCATGGTACACCAGTCATTGAAAGTAGGCATGCAGGTGCAGCAGGCAGTGAAGAAAGCGAATGGTATGTTAGCTTTCATAGCAAAAGGATTTGAGTATAGGAGCAGGGAGGTTCTACTGCAGTTGTACAGGGTCTTGGTGAGACCACACCTGGAGTATTGCGTACGGTTTTGGTCTCCAAATCTGAGGAAGGACATTATTGCCATAGAGGGAGTGCAGAGAAGGTTCACCAGACTGATTCCTGGGATGTCAGGACTGTCTTATGAAGAAAGACTGGATAGACTTGGTTTATACTCTCTAGAATTTAGGAGATTGAGAGGGGATCTTATAGAAACTTACAAAATTCTTAAGGGGTTGGACAGGCTAGATGCAGGAAGATTGTTCCCGATGTTGGGGAAGTCCAGGACCAGGGGTCACAGCTTAAGGATAAAGGGGAAATCCTTTAAAACCGAGATGAGAAGAACTTTTTTCACACAGAGAGTGGTGAATCTCTGGAACTCTCTGCCACAGAGGGTAGTCGAGGCCAGTTCATTGGCTATATTTAAGAGGGAGTTAGATGTGGCCCTTGTGGCTAAAGGGGATCAGGGGGTATGGAGAGAAGGCAGGTACGGGATACTGAGTTGGATGATCAGCCATGATCATATTGAATGGCGGTGCAGGCTCGAAGGGCCGAATGGCCTACTCCTGCACTTAATTTCTATGTTTCTATGTTTCTAGAATGGGTTTGAGCGCTGCTTCGGCAGTGAGACTCCCTCAGACGCCTGTACTCTGTGCCATCCTCTTTCATGTATTAAACATTCAGTTGGATCTAAATTTCTGTGCTGCCGTTTGTTGGGTAAATATTTCTAACATAATTGGTGCCCAACGTTGTCTTCTTCCAATAAGCCAAGAGCGCTCACTTTAAGGATTTATGGAAGGTGGATACAGAGTGACGGGGTCCAATCGACACGACCGAGATAAAACTGAATGCTCCGTAGGAACGGGCCCCGGGCTAAGTAATTTTGACTTTGCCGAGTTGTATTTTGTTACCTTCCTCGGAGACCAGAGGCGACGTACAGAATTGTCGGGGACAATTGAAGAGAGTAGTTGGACTACTCCGGCAACCTGCTCGCCAATGAAGTCTGGGACTTCAGAGTCAAGTTGGACTTGACAGGGAAAAAGTATCGTCGTAAGTCTCGAGGAGGGAATCAGAATGGGCTCGACAAACGGAAAAAGTAAACTGTTTGATTTTGACGAACCACTTTGTACTCTCGCGAAACTGTACAGGAAACAAAAACCGAAGTACGGGTAAGAGACAGTTGTTGTGAATAATTGTCCCTGAGTAGTGTGACCACTCGTGTGGTGCGGTCTGGGACTTCATAAACGTGACTTGAAGGAGGAAAAAGGAAATTGTAAGTACTGACAGTGTAACAGAGAGGGTTCGACAAACTCAAAAAAGTTACGAAGGTGATGAAAAATGCATATTTATAGAAAGCAAAAAAATGTGGTCCGATACCTGCGTGATGAGATTAAGTTGTGGTCGATACACCCTTGTTTGCTTTTATACAATGATATAAAATAATGAGTTTGAGCGCTCCTTCGGCAGAGAGACTCACTCAGACGCCTGTACTCTGTGCAATCCTCTCTCAGGTATTAAACATTCAGTTGGATCTAAATTTCTGTGACTGTCGTTTGTTGGGAAAATATTTTTTTTTTTTTTTTTTTTTTTTTAATTTTATTAGAAGTAAGTACAGTCATATGGCACCAAAGTGCCTAATATATATTTTCATAATACATTTTATGTACAACTTCTTTTTTTTTTGTTACATTGAAAAAAGATTAGAATAAGAAAAATAAGAAAGATGTGAAATATATAGTGTGTGAAGAAAGAAAACGAGTAAATGAAGAAAGTTGAGAAAGAGAAAATAGAAAAAAGAAAAGAAAATAAAATAAAAAAAGGAGATCATTATTTATAATCTTGACCAACCCTCGTCCAGTCCTGAAACAGTTAATTTTTACAATTGTGTTGCACCATATGATTCCAAAAAAAAGACAAATGAAGACCAACTCATTATGAATTGGTCTGATTTATCCATTAGGAGGAATCGCATTTCCTCAAGATGAGCTGTGTCTAACATACTTGCAATCCACATTTTAAGCGTTGGTATTGATGTACCCTTCCAAAATGTAAGTATTAATTTATTTGCTATTATTAAACCATAGTTAAAGAATAGATTTTGAGATGTGTTCAATTTATTCCCATCTTCCATTACGCCAAATATAATAATTTCAGTATTAGGTTCCATTCTTGACTTGAATAATTTTGTAAATATTTCAAAAATATCATTCCAAATTCTATAAAGTTTTATGCAGGAAACTAAGGAGTGTGTTATAGTTGCCTTTTGGGCTAGACATTTATCACAAGTGGCGGATATATTTGGATAAAATTTGTTCAGTCTTGTTTTTGAATAATATAATCTATGTACAATTTTAAATTGAATTAGATGATGTCTTACATTAATTGAACATTTGTGAATATATATCAAGTATTTTTCCCATGTAACCTTCGTGATTTTTATCATTAGTTCCTGTTCCCACTATTCTCTAAGTACCTCTGTCGATGGTAGGTCTATATTTAGAATACTATTATATAAATATGATATTAATTTTTGTGAGTCAGTTTCAATATTCATTGCTTCTTCCAATACTTCAGAGGTTATTTTTTGATATCCTTGTATATATTTTTTCAAATCGCAAATCTGAAGATATTTAAAATATTGTTTGTTTTTCAATTTAAATTTTAATTGTAATTGTTGGAATGATAGTAGGTTTCCCATTTCATACATATCCCCGATCCTTCTAATTCCGAGACTTTCCCATTGGTTATATGTCTTATCAATAAGAGATGGTTTAAATAAAGGGTTATTCGCTATTGGCATTAACAATGATAGATTTCTTAATTTTAAATATAATTTTATTTGTTTCCAAATTCTTATTGTACCATATATAATTGGGTTCTTCTTATATATTGTGTTATTCAATTTTTTTGGGGAGAAGAGGATCGTTCCTATATTACAAGGATGGCAATCCTCCTTCTCCATTTTTATCCATTCTCTCTGTTGGGTAGAACTATCCAACCAATAAATCATATTCTTAAAATGCACTGCCCAGTAATAATACATAAAATTCGGAAGTGAAAGTCCCCCGACCTCTTTTGGTTTACATAAGTGTTTGTTTGTGATTCTATGTGATCTATAGTCCCAAATATAATTAGTAATATTAGAGTCTAATTTAAAATATATATATTTTGGTATATATACCGGTATAGACTGAAATAGGTATAGTAATTGTAGTAGGAAGATCATTTTTATTGCATTTATTCTACCTAATAATGATAAGGGAAGTGTTTTCCAAAATTCAATCAGCGTATTAAGTTTATTTAATAACGGTATGAAATTAGCGTTGAATAATGCTTTATATTTTCTAGTAATCTGAATACCCAAATATTTAAATTTTTCTGTTGCGATTTTAAAGGGGAACTTCAATAGGTGTGTAGGTTCTTGAGGTTTTAATGTCATGATTTCACGGGAAAATATTTCTAACACTGGACAGGCGCTCCTGGAGGAAATCCGTGCAGGAAGGAGCTGCACGTCATGAAACGGAAATACGCCGTGTCGCAGAGACAAAGTGACAGCATCGTAAGGAGAGAGAGAGAAAGGGGGCTCGACAACTACCAACCACCACCAGTCTCCACTGCCCGCGTTGCACCCAGGTGTGTGGATCGCGGATCGGTCTCTACAGACATCTGCAGACCCACAAGTAGACCACCCTATGGGGCGGTGAGGACCGTCATACTTGTTTCTAGTGACCGGCGATGATGACCTGCATATAACCCATGTCCCTCCATCCCCTGCACGGTTGTTTATCATTACTATATGATGTATTCATGTCAACAATGAATTTCACTGATCCACCTTAATAAACTGATCTACCTTAATCACCTCCATCACTAAATTGCCGATGCCTTGGTCTCAGACGGTGGCACTTGTTTCTGGACTCCAGCTGTGGAGAAGAGAAGACAAGAATGTTTAATTGTCACATGTACCGACAATGGGCCAATTCAATGATTACTTTCTGCAGCGTTACGGGCCCGTCATTACAATACCCATTGATAATACAGCATTTTTTTATAATCAATTCAATAAATGAATAATCATAATACTGGTGCAAAAAAACAAAGACCTTAGTGCAACCAAAGAGTCCATAGAAGTTCAAAGTCGAGGTTAGTGTTGTGCAGTGTGATGGTTGTTGGATAGAAGCTGTTCTTGAACCTGGAGGTCGTGGTTCTCAGACTCCCCTGTACCTTCTTCCTGATGGCAGGAGTGAAATGGAAGCGTATCTAGGGTGGTGTGGGTTCTTGATGATGCTTTTTGAGGCAGCTCCTCCTTGCAGATCCCTTCGAAGGTGGGGAGACAACAGACAATAGACAATAGGTGCAGGAGTAGGCCATTTGGCCCTTCGAGCCAGCACCGCCATTCAATGTGATCACGACTGATCATCCCCAATCAGTACCCCTTTCCTGCCTTCTCCCCATATCCCCCAACTCCGCTATCTTCAAGAGCCCCATCTAGCCCCCTCTTGAAAGTATCCAGAGAACCTGCATCCACCGCCCTCTGAGGCAGAGAATTCCACAGACTCGCCACTCACTGTGAGGAAAAAATGTTTCCTCGTCTCCGTTCTAAATGGCTTACCCCTTATTCTTAAACTGTGTGTGGCCCCTGGTTCTGGACTCCCCCGACATCGGGAACATGTTTCCTGCCTCTAGTGTGTCCAATCAATCAATCAACCTTTATTGTCATCTTGCAAGCAACAGTTGTACAGTACAAAATGAAAAGACGTTTCCCAGGGAATAGCGGAGCATCTCACATGAAATTTAAAACATTTAACACATAATAACAATCCAGTCCCTGATGGAACAGTATAAATAGTTAAATGCAGGTAAAACACAACGTTAAAATACAATAAACCAATCATAAAAATGTCCGGGGCAGCTGATTTGAATGGCCAGTGCCAATTATTAAAGTGTCCGTGCCAGCCGCAGAATCAAGTGACTGTGAGTACAGAGTGACTGTTTAGCAGCCTCATAGCCTGTGGCAGGAAGCTGTTTAGCAGTCTTGTAGTCCGGGCTTTGATTACCAAGCCCTTAACATTCAAAGGACAAAGGACAAAGGGCAAAGGACATTTATTGTCACATACACCAATTGGTGTAGTGAAATTTGTCTTGCCATGCAGCACACAGATAAAGATTAGATTTTATAGGGGGACCAATCAGTATGATCTCACCTGTAGACATTCGATAGAGCATTGGTTGACATAGCAAATCTCCAAAGGAAGGAAAAGAAGATACTCAATAGACAATAGACGGTAGACAATAGGTGCAGGAGTAGGCCATTCGGCCCTTCGAGCCAACTGTGATCATGGCAAATCATCCACAATCAGTACGCCGTTCCTGCCTTCTCCCCATATCCCCTGACTCCGCTATCTTTAAGAGTTCTATCTAACTCTCTCTTGAAAGCATCCAGGGAATTGGCCTCCACTGCCTTCTGAGGCAGAGAATTCCACAGATTCACAACCCTCTGTGTGAAAAAGTGTTTCCTCATCTCCGTTCTAAATGGCCTACCCCTTATTCTTAAACTGTGGCCCCAGGTTCTGGACTCCCCAAACACCAGGAACATGTTTCCTGCTTCTAGCCCTTAATGTCCAAACCCTTAATAATCTTATATGTTTCAATAAGATATCCCCTCATCCTTCTAAATTCCAGAAAATACAAGCCCAGCCACTCCATTCTCTCAACATATGACAGTCCCGCCATCCCGGGAATTAACCTGGTGAACCTACGCTGCACTCCCTCAATAGCAAGAAGGTCCTCAAAATTCCTCAACATTTGGAGGCCAAAACTGCACACAATACTCCAGGTGTGGTCTCACTAGGGCCCTGTACCTCAGATACCCCACCTGAACTAACTCCCCACCTTCTCCTTCCAATGTCTCCTGGGACCTCAACCTGATTTAAGAAGCCATTGTAGCCTTCGCATTTAGCGTGGCAGATTCCATTCACAAAGCACTCCCTCGCTGTTGATATAGCGAATAGTTTATACGTGTTGGTGGCAGGTACTTAGCTAACTGAGTTAATTCACAGCTTTGACATTCCCAATTAATACGTTATGTTTCCGAAATGGAGCATTTTTCTCAGTTAATTCAAACACACGTCGATTGAGTGAGTGCCAAGAAAATTTGTGAGGATCTCCAAAGACTGACTGAGGGTTTTGGTGGGTCAAATTACAATCCCACTGCCTGGAAATGTATTACTGGACATTCATCGCTGTGGATTTCTTCCAGGAAAGCAGAGCCTATCCCAGACCACATGGCCCTGGCACACGTCACATCACACTGCACAGTCAAAGGAATTTATATCGAGAGCAATTGAGGTTTGTCGGAAATCTGGCCAAGGAGAAAATGTGCACTCGTCATATTTCTGGTCTAGGAAGCTTCATTCATTAATAAGGAGAGTAAATCTAGGCACATGGAGTTGATTATGGACGTGAATGAAATGATTTATATATAGAATAACAGGAGTCGTGACAGAACAGGAACTAATTGTGGTGTTCAGGTGGTTTTGATGTGGAACAGTCGAGATCGAAGAGAGATTACAGAGCAGAGTGTGTGCAAGGAGTTTTCAGTAGTTTATATATATAACTAGACTAAGTGGGACCCGTTGGGTCCCAGCAACACACGGAAGGGCTGGTCCCCCAACGCAATATTCCACCTCTCCTCCAATTCCAATATTGGTGGCCAGTGGGTGGGGTGGAGCGCTAGTATGGGTGTTGTCAGCTGGACTGGTTTCCAGAGGGCTAGTATGAACATTGTGGGCCGAATGGATTCTTGGGCTGGCGGCTCACTTACTCAAGCCTGTTGTGCTGGCAGCTCACTCACTCACGGCTGGTGGGCTGGCAGTTGACTCACGGCTATTCCTTGAAATTCCATTTCAAGCAGGGTGCAAGGCCACCAAATTCAAGTGCAGTTTCTTACCACTTCAAGCAGGGTGCTAGGCCACCAAATTCAAGTGCAAGTTTCATCCCATTTCAAGCAGGTTGCAAGGCCACTAAAGACAGCGAGTCATGACCTCTCCTTCCTCCATCTTGCAGAGACTGAGCCACGCCACAGTTCTGGGTTTTATAGTCCCTCCCCCCTCCCACCAGAAGGGGCATAGTCTTCATGGCGTGATTGATAGGAAAGAGAATCTCAAATTTTTTAAACACGAATAACTCTTTTATTTTTCATCGATGGGAAAAATCCTCGTCCTGCGCAGCGGAGGGGGACTCTGAGTAAGATGGCCAAAAATCACAGCCGTGTGGCAGCGTTTTTTCTAAAATCAACATGCACAACACCAGGAAGTGGTCATGATCAGAGTTTTAGTAGTATAGATAATGGATATTTGGGGGTGATCACATACTGCGGTGTAATCCAGGGGTACAGGGGGGGTGGGGTTATATATAAAATATTGGATACCTTGGGGTGATCACAGACTGGATACAGAACATTTCATTTGCTGAAATAAAAGAAAGTGCAGAAATACCCAACATGTCTGTCAGCATCTGTGGAGGGATGGAAACTAAATTAACTTTATAGTTGGCAAAACATACTGGAGAAACTCAGTGGGACAGGCAGCATCTATGGAGAGAAAGAATAGGCGACGTTTCGGGTTGAGACCCTTCTTCAGACTGATGTCGGTGGGAGGGGGGGCTTGATAAGTTGATGACCTTAAAGAAGACCACTATCATCAAAGAAGACCACCATCATGCCAAAGCAAAGCAAGGTAGCGTGCCTTAATGACTACCATCAAGTGGCGCTGAAATCCAGCATCATGAAATGTTGGAGATGGCACACATTTACTCCAGCCCATTGGCCACCAATTCACCTGCAACAGGTTCGCAGTCGACACCGTTTGCTTACACACAGAGAGTCATACAGCATAGAAACAGGCCCTTCAGCCCAAACCATCACTTGGACAACAAAAACTCATATGCCAGGCTGTTATTCATTGATTACAGCTCGGTTTTTAATACAATCATCCCCTCCAAGCCGGTTACCAAACTCACAGAACTTGGTCTCTGCGCATCCCTCCGAAACTGGATCCTCGACTTCCTCATTCACAGACCACAGTCTGTTCGTATTGGTGGAAGCGTGTCAGCCTCGATAACAATCAGCACGGGAGCACCTCAAGGCTGCGTGCTCAGCCCCCTGCTGTACTCACTCTATACCCATGACTGCGTAGCCGGTCATAGTGCGAACTCCATCATCAAGTTCGCTGACGACACCACTGTTGTGGGACGTATCACTGATGGGGATGAGTCAGAATATAGAAAAGAGATCGAGCAACTGTCCATATGGTGCCAGCGCAATAACCTGGCACTCAACACTAGCAAAACCAAGGAACTGATTGTGGACTTTGGAAGGAGTAGGATGGGGACCCATAGTCCCGTTTATATCAATGGGTCGATGGTTGAATGGGTCAAGAGCTTCAAATTCCTGGGCGTGCACATCTCTGAAGTCTGCATCCTGGGGGCATGAACATTGAATTCTCCCAATTGTGTTAGCCTCTGCTGTCTCCTCCCCTTCCTCAGCCCTCGGGCTGTCTCCTCCTATCCCACAGCCCTCGGGCTCCTCCTCCTCCTTTTCCCTTTCTTCTCCCTCCCCCCCCCCACATCAGTCTGAAGGAGGGTTTTGGCCCAAAACGTTGCTTATTTCCTTCGCTCCATAGATGTTGCTGTACCCGCTGAGTTTCTCCAGCATTTTTGTGTATCTCTGAAGATCTTTCCTGGTCCGAGAACACTAATGCAATTATCAAGAAAGCACATCAGCGCCTCTACTTCCTGAGAAGATTACGGAGAGTCGGTTTGGCAAGGAGGACTCTCTCTAACTTCCACAGGTGCACAGTCGAGAGCATGCTGACCGGTTGCATCGTGGCTTGGTTCGGCAATTTGAGCGCCCTGGAGAGGAAAAGACTACAAAAAGTAGTAAACACTGCCCAGTCCATCATTGGCTCTGACCTTCCTTCCATCGAGGGGATTTATCGCAGTCGCTGCCTCAAAAAGGCTGGCAGTATCATCAAAGACCCACACCACCCTGGCCACACACTCATCTCCCTGCTACCTTCAGGTAGAAGGTACAGGAGCCTGAAGACTGCAACAACCAGGTTCAGGAATTGCTACTTCTCCACAGCCATCAGGCTATTAAACCTGGCTCCGACAAAACTCTGAACATTTTCTGTTTATTTGCACTTTATCAGTTTATTTATTCATGTGTGTATATATTTATATCATGGTATATGGACACACTGATCTGTTCTGTATTCATGCCTACTATATTCTGTTGTGCTGAAGCAAGGCAAGAACGTCATTGTCCTATCTGGGACACATGACAACAAACTCTCTCGAATCTTGAACCGTGCATTCTGACCAAGATGCCCCATCTAAACTAGTCCCATTTGGCAGTGTTTCTCCCACATCTCTCTAAACCTCTCTCATTCTCACATAGAGGATGTAGGGCATCCCGGGGACATCTGGATAACACTTACATCAGACTCCTGCTTACTTCAGCCTGAAGAAGGGTCTCCACCCGAAACGTCACCTATTTCTGTTCTCCAGAGATGCTGTCGGGCCCGTTGAATTACTCCAGCTTTTTGTGTCTAAGTCCTGGTTTATTGACTATATCTTCACCTTGAACATCATAGCCCCAACCAAACTCCTGGACCTAGGACTCAGCATTCCTCTCTGCAACTGGACCCTTGATTCCCTGAACCACACACAATGATCAGTGAGGACAAGTGGCAACACCTACTCCCACGATAATTCTCAGCACTTGCCCTGCAAGGATGTGTCTGTCCACTCAGCCTCTGACGACACTCTATATACCCTCTGATACCAAATTCTGCCCGAACACCATTTTACAAGTTTGCAGGTAACACGGCACCAGAGTGGGCCAGATCTCAAAATGACCAGATGGAGTACAGGAAGGAGAGCGAGACAGAGAGAGCTTAGTGCCTTGGTGTCAGGTCAACAACCTCTCTCGAAGTCTGGTGGTGTACATGCCCCAGTCAATGGTTCTTTATTGTCACGTGTGGACTGCACAGTGACATTGTTTTTGCGTAGATCACACAAGCACGAGTCGCCATATTTTGGCACCGTTTACAAAACGTCCAAAGTCTGGTCCAGGCGCTCTATGTACTGGAGTGGTTCCTGATCCAGGTAAGTCTCAGACCTCCTCCGTTGCCACTCGACCAGCTCTGCCCATGAACCCACTCCCCCTCTTCTCACCCGACCAGCTCTGTGTCGTGGGGATGCCTCCTGCAGCTGATCCTGCAGGCGGCGGAGGCAATACTCCGGACCCTCTATTACCGGCCCACTCTTCAAATCCGTCATCGCCAGCGGCTCCCTCCTCCTCCATTCGCCGGTCTTCGGGGCCGAGCTCTGCGGTTTCCGACCTTCCCCCTCCCCCCTCCCCCCCGCAGCCAGCGGCCAGCGGCCAACCGGGCCCTTCTACATGCCGATGAGCCAGGCCTGCCGCCGGTGTCCACCAGGTCCTACTTTGCACGGCTCTGTGGCAGCACCCTCCGCCATCCCGCTCACCGCGAGTTTCAAGTCCATTGGCATCAATATCACCAACAAAAATGACCCCAGTCCCACCGCAATGACCAATGTGGACAAGAAAGCACACTAACGACTTGACACCCTAGGAAGTAAAAACATTTGGCTTGGCTCCAACGGTCCTTGCCAACTTAAAAACTGACTGCAAAAGTTTTTATAGATATGTGAAAAGAAAGAGATTAGTTAAAACAAATGTAGGTCCCTTGCAGTCAGAATCAGGTGAGTTGATCATGGGGAAGAAGGATATGGCGGACCAATTGAATAACTACTTTGGTTCCGTCTTCACTAAGGAAGACATAAATAATTTGCCGGAAATAGCAGAGGACCGCGGGTCAAAGGAGGTGGAGGAATTGAGTGAAATCCAGGTTAGCCGGGAAGTGGTGTTGGGTAAATTGAATGGATTAAAGGCCTATAAATCCCCAGGGCCAGATAGGCTGCATCCCAGAGTACTTAAGGAAGTAGCTCCAGAAATAGTGGATGCATTAGTAATAATCTTTCAAAACTCTTTAGATTCTGGAGTAGTTCCTGAAGATTGGCGGGTAGCAAACGTAACCCCACTTTTTAAAAGGGAGGGAGAGAGAAAATGGGGAATTACAGACCAGTTAGTCTAACATCGGTAGTGGGGAAACTGCTAGAGTCAGTATATTAAAGATGGGATAGCAGCACATTTGGAAAGTGGTGAAATCATTGGACAAAGTCAGCATGGATTTACGAAAGGTAAATCATGTCTGACGAATCTTATAGAATTTTTCGAGGATGTAACTAGTAGCGTGGATAGGGGAGAACCAGTGGATAGTGGTGTATCTGGACTTCCAGAAGGCTTTTGACAAGGTCCCACATAAGAGATTAGTATACAAACTTAAAGCACACGGCATTGGGGGTTCAGCATTGATGTGGATAGAGAACTGGCTGGCAAACAGGAAGCAAAGAGTAGGAGTAAACGGGTCCTTTTCACAATGGCAGGCAGTGACTAGTGGGGTACCGCAAGGCTCAGTGCTGGGACCCCAGCTATTTACAATATATATTAATGATCTGGATGAGGGAATTGAAGGCAATATCTCCAAGTTTGCAGATGACACTAAGCTGGGGGGCAGTGTTAGCTGTGAGGAGGATGCTAGGAGATTGCAAGGTGACTTGGATAGGCTGGGTGAGTGGGCAAATGTTTGGCAGATGCAGTATAATGTGGATAAATGTGAGGTTATCCATTTTGGTGGCAAAAACGGGAAAGCAGACTATTATCTAAATGGTGGCCGATTGGGAAAGGGGGAGATGCAGCGAGACCTGGGTGTCATGGTACACCAGTCATTGAAGGTAGGCATGCAGGTGCAGCAGGCAGTAAAGAAAGCGAATGGTATGTTTGCTTTCATTGCAAAAGGATTTGAGTATAGGAGCAGGGAGGTTCTACTGCAGTTGTACAGGGTCTTGGTGAGACCACACCTGGAGTATTGCGTACAGTTTTGGTCTCCAAATCTGAGGAAGGACATTATTGCCATAGAGGGAGTGCAGAGGTGGTTCACCAGACTGATTCCTGGGATGTCAGGACTGTCTTATGAAGAAAGACTGGATAGACTTGGTTTATACTCTCTAGAATTTAGGAGATTGAGAGGGGATCTTATAGAAACTTACAAAATTCTTAAGGGGTTGGACAGGCTAGATGCAGGAAGATTGCTCCCGATGTTGGGGAAGTCCAGGACAAGGGGTCACAGCTTAAGGATAAGGGGGAAATTCTTTAAAACCGAGATGAGAAGAACTTTTTTTCACACAGAGAGTGGTGAGTCTCTGGAACTCTCTGCCACAGAGGGTAGTTGAGGCCAGTTCATTGGCTATATTTAAGAGGGAGTTAGATGTGGCCCTTGTGGCTAAGGGGATCAGGGGGTATGGAGAGAAGGCAGGTACGGGATACTGAGTTGGATGATCAGCCATGATCATATTGAATGGCGGTGCAGGCTCGAAGGGCCGGATGGCCTACTCCTGCACCTAATTTCTAATTTCTATGTTTCTAACTCCCAGAGATGCTCCCGAGAGAGAATGCAATGGGAACGCATCACAACACCTCTGCTCAAGAACCCAAGGAATTGCAGAGTTGTGAACGCGATCCTGCCGCACATCCACACACATTCTTGCCTCCCACCCCCACCCCTGTCTGCCCCCTCCCCCATCAACCCCATCTACACTTCACGCTGCCTCAAGAGAGCAAGCAAAATAATCAAGGATGAGTCATGCCTTCTTCTCCCCTCTCCTGTCAGGCAGCAGATACAAAAGCCTGAATGCACACACCAACACATTCAAGAACAGCTTCTTGCCCGCTTTTAACAGATCTTTGAACGGACCTCACATATAAGTTCATGTAATAGGAGAAGAATTAGGCCATTCAGCCCATCACTCAACCATTCAATCTTTCCCTCTCAACCACAGTCTTCTGCCCTCTCTCCGTAACCTTTGACACCTGTACTAATCAAGGACCTGTCAATCTCTGCTTTAAAACTTGGCCTCCACAGCCATTCTGTGGCAAAGAATTCCACAGATTCACCACCCTCTGACTAAAGAAATTCCTCCTCATCCTAAAGGGACGTCCTTTTATTCTGAGGCTGTTCCCTCTAGGGTCCTGGACTCTCCCACTAGTGGAAACATCCTCTCCACATCCACTGTATCCAGGTCTTTCACTATCCAGTACCAGCAGATTCAAAAACAGCTTCATCCCCGCTGTTAACTGACCCTTCAAACGGACATCTCAAATGCTGATGAATTACCCATCTTCCAATCTACCACATTACGTTTCCTGCACTTTTTTTATCTGCACTTTCTCTGTAACACTATATTCTGCACCCTGTTTATTTTCTCTCTTTGACGGCATCATACACTCATGTATGGTAGACGCAAAATGCTGGAGTAACTCAGCGAGACAGGCAGCTTCTCTGGAGAGAAGGAAGGGGTGACGTTTTGGGTCGAGACCCTTCTTCAGAGTGATTCTATGGCATGATTAGCCTGGATAGCACGCAAGACAAAGTTATTCACAAATCAATGCCCTGATAAGGATAATGGGAAGTTGCTGTAACTGGGCATGAGAAGAGTCAAGGCCACCCATTATCTATACTATTACTAAAACTCCCATCTTGACCACTTCCAGTTTGCATTTTTTTTTTTGACTTACGCAAGAACGGTGCCTTATATCACTAGGATTTTTTGCCACCTTACTCGCCATTCTCCTCTGCTCCAAGTGCACCAAGTTTTGTTCCGATTGGTGAAATATTAGAAAGGTTATGAAGGTTTAAATAATCATGAGATCAGCAGATTGGTCTTCTCGCCTGTCAATCACCATGAAGGTAACGCCCCTTCTGGCACCTACTGGAGAATAAAGCCTCCGGAGGCGGGGCTGAGTCCGTGAGCAGCGTGTGGGCAGAGAGCAGCTTGCGGGCTGCTTCTGTGGTGACTAGCACGACGAGCCGGGAGCTGTTAAGTTGAACCGGAAGCCTCTGAGTGAAGTCGGAGTGGGACCGGGAGCCCTGCGTGAGGCTGAAAGCTGAAGGTGCGGGGTGAGCAGGGTGCGAGCTGCCTCTGCTGTGACCCCCCCCCCCCCCCCCCCCCCACACCCATACCTTCCTCCACTCCCCCCCCCTTTCCCCAAGCCCGCCTTCCCCCAACCCTCACATGGGGGACTATGGGTGAGCAATGGAACATTGCGTTGGGGAACGTGTTGCATTGGGGGAACGGGTGAGAGGTGGAATATTGCGTTGGGAAATGAGTTGCATTGGGGGACCAGGCCTCCCGTGTGACTGGGACCCAACGGGTCCCACTTAGTCTAGTAAGAAATAAAATTATGAGAGGCATAGAGAGAATCGGCAGTCAGAACCTTTTCCCCAGGGTGAAAATATCATAAACTAGAGGGCATAGCTTTCAGGTAAGAGGGGGAAAGTTTAAAGGAGATGTGCGGGGCGTTTTTTACACAGGGTGGTGGGTGTCTGGAAATCGCTGGGGGGGGCAGAGCCGATAGTGGCAAATAAGAGGCTTTTAGATAGGCTCCTGGATATGCAGGGAATGGAGGGATATAGATCACGTGCAGGCAGATTAAATGGGGCTTTATGTTCGGGTCAGAAATTGTGGGTCGAAAGGCATGTTCCTGTGCTTCCCTCTTCTATGTTCTATAATGTTAACTGGTCCACACAATGCAATGCATGCACCAAAAAGGCCATTCAACCCATTGAAATGGTGTCAGCCCAGCAGTGCAGACCCACCCATCTGCTGTAGCCCCACTCACATGCCCATCTTCTGAAGAAGGGTCTCGACCAGAAACATCACCCATTCCTCCTCTCCAGAGATGCTGCCTGTCCCGCTGAGTTGCCCCAGCTTTTTGTGCCTGTCTTCCCCATTTAGCTTGTTCCACACTTACCGACATTAAGCGCCAATTTGCAGCAACCGGTGCATGCACTTGCATGGTTAGTTTAGTTTAGAGATGCAGCACGGAAACAGGCCCTTCGGCCCGACAGTGTGTACACCGACCATCGTTCTACATTATCCCCCTGTCACAGCTGCACACTGGGGGCAATTTGCAGAGGGTCCAATTAACCCACAGAACCGCACGTCTTTGGGATGTGGGAGGAACCCGGAGCACCCGGAGCACCCGGAGGGAAACGCACGTGGCCATAAGGAGAACGTGCAGACTCCACACAAACAAACAGCACCCGAGGTGAGGAACGAATCCTTCCCCTGTGGGTGGCGTTGGCAGGGTCGGTGTGGGTTACACAATGATCCCTTTTCCTACTGGGACACGGTCCCCACAGAGAGGCGGACAACATTCACCCTGTTTGTGGCCACTTCTGGCCGGCCACACAAACTTGTCCTTGGCGGGGGTGGATGGGATGGAACAGCACTGGTGTTCAAAACCATTCACACCCCGCACAGAAAATGCATTCACGTCCGTCTGCCAGTGTGTTTAGCCCAGCGGTTATTGCAGCCCAGATTTGCTGACATCCCACGTTTGTGTCATTAAACCTAATATTAATTCTGGTTGGGCCCTGGTTTGGCAAGGGTGCATCTTCCAGTGACAGAGCTGGCAGCTTGCCAGGTCTTGGCATTACCTCTCATGAAGAATAACCCAGTCAGCGGCATTTCCCCGTACCCATCTCCACGGTAATATCTCTCATTCCCATGTGGGTAGGAAGCTATAGAAGCTGACAGAAGACACAAAGTGCTGGAGTAACTCAGCGGGTCAGGCAGCATCTCCGGAGAACATGAGTAGGAGATGTTTCTGCTCGGGATCCATCTTCATACTTGCGTAAGCGAATGTGGTGACACAGTAGGGGGGGGCATGGTGGTGCAGCGGTAGAGTTGCTACCTCACAGCGCCAGAGACCCGGGTTCGATCCTGACTACAGGTGCTATCTGTACAGACGGGTTGTCTTATGAAGAAAGACTGGTTAGACTTGGTATATACTTTCTAGAATTTAGGAGATTGAGAGGGGATCTTATAGAAACTTACAAAATTCTTAAGGGGTTGGACAGGCTAGATGCAGGAAGATTGTTCCCGATGTTGGGGAAGTCCAGGACAAGGGGTCACAGCTTAAGGATAAGGGGGAAATCCTTTAAAACCGAGATGAGGAGAACTTTTTTCACACAGAGAGTGGTGAATCTCTGGAACTCTCTGCCACAGAGGGTAGTTGAGGCCAGTTCATTGGCTATATTTAAGAGGGAGTTAGATGTGGCCCTTGTGGCCAAGGGATCAGAGGGTATGGAGAGAAGGCAGGTACGGGATACTGAGTTGGATGATCAGCCATGATCATATTGAATGGCGGTGCAGGCTCAAAGGGCCGAATGGCCTACTCCTGCACCTAATTTCTATGTTTCTATGTTTCTATGTACGTTCTCCCTGTGACCGCGTGGGGTTTCTCCAAGCGCTCTGGTTTCCTCCCACACTCCAAAGACGTGCGGGTTTGTCGGTTATTTGGCTTTGGAAACAATTGTAAATTGTCTCTACTGTATAGGATAGTATTAGTGCATGGGGTGATCGCTGGTTGGCGCAGACTCGGTGGGCCGAAGGGCCTGTTTCCGCGCTGTATCTCTAAAGTCTAATAGCTACAGTAGATATAAGTTTCTACATCAAGCGTTAGAAGCTAATTGTAATGCAGGGGATGGAGGGATATGGATCACGTGCAGGAAGAGGAAATTAGTTGAACCTGGCATCATATTCGGCACAGACATTGTTGGCTGAAGGGCCTGTTCCAGTGTTGTAATGTTCGATGTCCTATATGTCCTGTGATCAGCCAGACAGGCAAGGTTGGGGCAGGTAGGTAGTTTATCGGCGCCATGTTTATGGGCCGAAGGGCCCGTGCTGTCCTGTTCTATGTTCTGTGCATCTGGAATGGTGTACACAATTCAAACCATGGAGCATAAAGGCCATTCAGCCCATTGAGTCTATGCCGTGTCCAACAGACCAAATCCATCCATCTCATTACTTAGCTGTAGCCCCATAGCCTAGTCCGTCTGAGAAGTCCATTGTCCCCTTTGACTCTTTCAAGTTCAAGTTCAAGTTCAAGTGAGTTTATTGTCATGTGTCCCTGTATAGGACAATGAAATTCTTGCTTTGCTTCAGCACAACAGAACATAGTAGGCATTGACTACAGAACAGATCAGTGTGTCCATATACCATTATATAAGGACAAGGACAAGGGGCCTAGGACAAGGGGTCACAGCTTAAGGATAAGGGGGGAATCCTTTAAAACCGAGATGAGAAGAACTTTTTTCACACTGAAAGTGGTGAATCTCTGGAACTCTCTGCCGCAGAGGGTAGTTGAGGCCAGTTCGTTGGCTATATTTAAGAGGGAGTTAGATGTGGCCCTTGTGGCTAAAGGGATCAGAGGGTATGGAGAGAAGGCAGGTACGGGATACTGAGTTGGATGATCAGCCATGATCATATTGAATGGCGGTGCAGGCTCGAAGGGCCGAATGGCCTACTCCTGCACCTATCGCATGCTGGTGGGGCAGGCCCTTTAGCTTTTGCCTGTCTAATTGTTCCCAGTTAACGCATGCGAACATTTTGTGATCGTTCTACCAGCAATCAGGTTTAATTGGCCTCTGTAAATTGCCCCTAGCGTGTCGGGATTGGATGAGAAAGTGGGATAACATAGAACGGGTGTGATCGATGGTCGGGTTGGATTCGATTAGACCAACTGTCTGGATCTCTACACTAGACTAAGGTGTATGGCAGAGAAACATATCGACTGGTTGCATCACGGTCTAATTTGGCAACTTCGAACGCCCAGGGATGAAGGAAATTACAGAGAGTGGTGGACCCTGCCCGATCTAGCATGGGTATTCAAACTCCCGAAAAACTTTGGAGACACTTCACCGCTCATTCTAGATGGGTGCCTGGTATGCACTAAGTCAGCACCTGGAGGCATAACCTGTTTCCTCTCAGAAGCGGTATCTGAGGGATGAAAGCTGTGTATCGCATTACAAAGCTGTGTTAATCTCCCACCTAAGAAGCGACTCGATGCTTTCCGGACGCAGTTGCGGTACATGATTCTGTACCTTCTGTTAGAAGGGAGCGGGGAGAAGGAGGAATGACCAGGGTGGGACAAGCCTTTGATTATGTTGGCTGCTTTCCCAAGGCAGTCGATGGTGGCTAATTCAGACAAATTGTGTTGTGTGTGGGGGGAGAGAGAGCTGTGAGAGAGGTAGGGGAAGGATAAGGGCTGGCAAGGTGGATCGGTGGAAACAGGTGAGGTGGGGTTGGTTGGCAGAGGGGTAGTCAAAGGCCAGGGATGAAAGGAAATAAAAGGTTGTGAGATTTGGAGAGTAAAGGAGTGAAATAAAACGCAAGAGGAAGCTGAACATTAGATTGAGCGTTATTGTAATAATGTTCCAATAATGATATGGACAGTGGAGTCGATGCCTCATAGTGCCAGATTGGGTTCCATCCTGACCTTGTGCGTCCATGTGGAGTTTGCACGTTCTCGCTGCGACTACGTTGGTTTCCTCCAGATAAAAAAGACCAATAGCAGGCGGGTAAAGCTGCTGCCTCAACGCAAGAGAACTGGGTTCGATCCTGACCTCAGCTGCTGTCTGTTTGGAGTTTGCACGTTTTCCCTGTGACTGCGTGGGTTTCCTCCGGGTGCTTCTGTTTCCTCCCCCTTCCCAAAGACGTGCAGGTTGGTAGGTTAGTTGGCCCTTCTGTCAACTACCCTGTATTTGAATGAGGGGGAGAAGCTGGGGTGGGGTGGGGGTGGGGGTTGGTGGGCCAGCATGGAATCGTTGGCCTGAAGGGCCTGTTTCCGTGCTGTATGACTCGATAACTCAATAACTCTCAGCCCACACCACCCTCTATGTTACATAATACTCAGCTGTGAAGCATGTGAGAGTTACGTTGGAAATATAAGCTTCCTCTGTGCCCAACTGATTTGAGGAAGGACATTCTTGCTATTGAGGGAGTGCAGCGTGGGTTCACCAGGTTAATTACCGGGATGGCGGGACTGTCGTATGATGAAAGAATGGAGCGACTTGGCCTGTATTCACTGGAATTTAGAAGGATGAGAGGGAATCTTATAGAAACGTATAAAATTATTAAGGGATTGGACACGCAAGAGGCAGGAAACATGACCCCGATGTTGGGGGAGTCCAGAACCAGGGTCCACAGTTTAAGAATAAGGGGTAAGTCATTTAGAACTGAGATGAGGAAACACCTTTTCACCCAGAGGGTTGTGAATTTGTGCAATTCTCTGCCTCAGAAGGCAGTGGAGGCCGGTTCACTGGATGCTTTCAAAGGAGAGTTAGATAGAGCGCTTAGGGTCAGCGGAATCAAGGGATATGGGGAGAAAGTGGGAACTGGGTACTGATTGGGGATGATCAGCCGTGATCACATTGAATGACGGTGCTGGCTTGAAGAGCCGAATGGCCTACTCCTGTACTTATTGTCTATTTATCTATCTATGCAACACCAGACTCAGGAACATGGGGGCACGGTGGGGTAGCGGTAGAGCTACTCCCCCTCAGTGCCCGAGACCCCGGGTTCGATCCTGACGACAGGTGTTCTCTGTACGCAGTTTATACGTACTGCCCGTGACCTGCGTGGGGTTTTTTTCCGAGATCTTCGGTTTCCTCCCACACTCCAAAGACGTGCAGGTTCGTAGGTTCATTGGTTTGTTGTGAATATAAAATTGTCCCTAGTGTGTGTAGGATCGTGTTAGTGTGCGGGGGTCGCTGGTCGGTGTGGACTCCATGCTGTATCTCCAAACTAAACCAAACAAAAATCTGCAGTTTTATGTGTCCCCATTTTGTTGCTCATTCATTGCAAAGGAACATTGAACAGTACAGCACAAGAACAGGCCCTTCGGCCCGCAATGTTTGTGTCCAACATGATGTCAAGACCAACTCTTATTCAGCTCCTTTAACCCCGGAAAGCACCAGACGGAAGAACTTCCAGTTGCTTTTGTTAAATAATGGCACCAAATCCCAAATCCCATTGTTACTTTTTCCACTTCTCCGTGGCCCTCTCCCACCAGATTCAACCCCTCACCTACACCGAAGCAAAGCCCTACTTTTCATTTACCAACAAACACCGAGTTCTGGAATAGCTCAGCAGGTCCGGCAGGATCTCTGGACAACGTGTAGTCATAGTCGTAGAGCTCAGCAACAAGCCCTTCGGCCTAACTTGCCCATGTTGACCAAGATGCTCCATCTACACTAACCCTAGGTATGTTGCAAAACTTGCCTTCAGCGGCACTGCAGTTCTGCCGCTGTCCATGTGCGTGACTTTGGCGCCTTTGAGAGGGGAGCTGGTTTAAAACGCAATTTTCTCTAGGGTATTGAAATCGATGTTGTTCAGCATGCTTAGTTGCTGATGAAAAATCGCTGCGAGCTTCGTTCGCTGCAGCTATTTTTAAACTAAATTGGATTATTTAATTACTATAGTAGATTAAAAATCATCCTCTAAAGCCACGACCCGCCGACAACGGGACGGATCTCATGTAGGGGACAAGGCAAGGTAGGTTGTTTATTTTTACATTAAAAAGTGCTTCTTAAGATCTCTTTATACAAAATTTTATGTTGCGAGTAGCTGACTTGGGGGCCTATTCAAACCCGCAGTGTTTTTCATGCCTTATGGGCTTCAAATCCATCGCAATGGCAATGTTCCAAACCAACGTGTTCCAGAAAAACCCACTCGCAAGCTGATTTAAATGGCCATTAATTTACAGCAATTAAACACTAAATTCCTTCTATATGGAATTCCTCAGATTAGGAGACCAAAACCCCTCAGACTGATGCATGGGCGTAATGGGCCGAAGGGCCTGTTTCCTGCCTGTAACTCGAAACTAAGTGGAGGGGCACCGTGGAAGACATATTAGCTGGTTGCATCACCACCTGGTTTGATAACTCGAACACCCAGGAATGAAGATTACAGTGAGTGGTGAACACTGCCTGGTCCATCACAGGTACTGACCTCCCCACCATCGATGGGATCTACAGGAGGCGCTGCCTCAAAAAGGCAGGCAGCATCATCAGAGACCCACACCACCCAGGCCACGCTCCCATTTCACTCCTACGATCGTGAAGAAGGTACAGTTGTCTGAAAACCGTGATCTCCAGGATCAAAAACAGTTTCTTCCCAACAACCATCAGTCTCTTGAACACAGCACAACACCAACTAAACTATAAACTGTGGACTGTCTTTGGTTGCACTAAGCACTTGGAGTTTTACTTTGCACTAAGATTGCGGTTATAAACTTATTTGACATTTTTATTATTAATGTGTAAGGAGGAACTGCAGATGCTAGTTTAAACCAAAGATAGACACAAGTAGTAACTCAGCGGGACAGCCAGCATCTCTGGTTCTCTCTCTCTTGCCCTGTCCCCGTCCCTCCCTCCTCCCTCTCCCTCTCCCTTTCTTCCCTCTCCATCTCTCTCTGTCTCCCTCTCCCTCTCCCTTTCTTCCCTCTCCATCTCTCTCTGTCTCCCTCTCCCTCTCCCTCTCCCTCTCCCTCTCCCTCTCCCTCTCTGTCTCTCTGCCTCTCTCTTCATTTTCCACTCTGCCTCAGCAATATTATCATGTAATCAGTCTTCCCTGAATCATTTCAATGCTTGTTCAGGTTGAATGTTTAAGTGGGCCCCTTTCATAATCCGATTCTCAAGAAGGGGATTAGAAGTTTTGAAACCAGCCAGTTCCAATGTGCAAGCTGTTCGGAATCCAATTAAAATTTTCTCTGGACCCACCAACCCAAGCAGGTATTAACGAAACTCAAAACCATTCAGACCCTACGTTAAGGAGCTGCCTCATAAACTTTCTTGTGTTTTACAGTTTCTATTTCCCGAATGTGAAGACTTGGCTTTAATGCACGACACAGTGGTGCAGCTGGTAAATAAGTTGCCTTACGGCGCTGGAGACCCGGGTTGGATCCTGGACTCTGCCCGTGTGCGGAGTTTGCACGTTCTCCCTGTGACCGAGTAGGTTTCCTCCGGCTGCTCCAGTTTCCCCCCCCCCACATCCCAAAGCCATGCGGGCACATCATACATTGTAAATTGCTCCTATCGTGCAGGTAGAATCCAGGGAGAGTGGATGAGAATGTGGGGAGAATTTAAAGAACATGATTAATGTTGGGATTAATGGAAATGGCGGCTGATGGTCGATGAAGACTCACAGAACATGGTTAAAGCCCTGTCCCACTGTACGAGTTCATTCAAAGAGTTCTCCTGAGTTTGCCCTGATTCGAACTCGGAGATTTACGGTAATGGCCGCTCATTGATACTCGGGGCTCTCGTGGACATTTTTCAACATGTTGAAAAATCTTCACGAGTCTTCCCGTGCTTACTGCGTTTCCCGAGTACCTGCCTTTAGCGTTACCAGCCACTAAGAGACGTCCCCGAGCTCCGACATACCCGCTACGTACATTCTACGTGCTTACCACGAGTTTGGTTTTTTTTTAAACTCGGGAGAGCTCTTGAATTACCTCGTACAGTGGGACAGGGCCATTAGGAAAGGTTTAGAAGGATATGGGCCAAATGCAGGCAGGTGTGACTCGCGTAGACGGGGCCTGTTTCCGTGTTGTATGACTCATTGACACTAACATACCATATGCGATTGGATCCTGAACTTTCTGACGGAGCGACCGCAGGCAGTGAGACTGAGCCCGCATCTGTCCTCCACTATCACCCTGAGCACCGGCACACCACAGGGCTGTGTACTAAGCCCCATGCTCTACTCCCTCTTCACTCACGACTGTGTTCCTGCATTCGACACCAACACCATCGTGAAGTTTGCAGACGACACAACAGTGATTGGGCTGATCACCAACGGTGATGAAACAAAATACAGAGCGGAGGTGCAGAACCTGGCGGACTGGTGCGCACGTAACAACTTGTCACTAAACACCTCCAAGACCAAGGAGCTGATTATTGACTTCAGGAGGTCCCATAATGGAGAATTTGCCCCAATCTCCATCTACGGGGACAGTGTGGAGAGAGTGTCCAGCTTTAAGTTTCTGGGCACTCACATTTCGGAGGACCTCACATGGTCCACCAACATTGCTCCGCTGGTCAAAAAGGCACAGCAACGACTGTTCTTCCTGAGGAAAAAAGACTGGTCTGCCCCAACAGCTGCTGACAACATTCTACCGCTGCACCACTGAGAGCATATTAACGTATGGCATCTCTATGTGGTATCTCAGCTGCACGGAGGCGGAGAGGAGAGCTCTTCAGCGCGTCGTCCACAGAGCGCAGAGGATCATTGGGACACAGCTACCAGCCTTGGAGGGCATCTACCACACACGGTGCCTCAGGAAAGCCGACAGCATCCATAAAGACTCCTCACACCCTTGTAACGGACTGTTCGAACTACTTCCCTCCGGCAGACGTTACAAGGCCTTCTACGCCCGAACCTCCAGACTCAGGAACAGCTTTATTCCCAGAGCTATAGCGGCTCTGAACCGGCCCTGCTGAGTGCCCCCCATCCCCCTGGACTGTCTCCCTCGGATGGTCACGTCACACAGACACATCTGCACTTTAGTCTGTTTGAACTGTTTTGACTATTTTACTGTTCTTTTACAAACCATGTTCTCGGGGTATCTAAATCTAAATGTTATTAGTTATTTAAGTTATGACATCGGATGGAAGCTGCATACCAAATCTCGTTGTGCTTATGTGCAATGACAATAAAATATATTATTATTATTATTATTATTATATTATTATATTATTATTACGACAGGCCCCTCGGCCCACAATGTCCGTGCCAGACATGAAGTGAAGTGAAACTAATCTCTGCCGGCACGTGATCCATATCCCTCCATTCCCTGCATATCCACGTGCCTATCTAAAAGCCTCAAATGCCATAATTGCAGCAGCCTCCACCACCACCCCCGGCAGCACGTTCCAGACACCCACCACCCTCTGCGTGAAATAACTTGCCCCACGCATCTCCTTTGAACTTTGCCCCACCTTAAAGCTATGCCCTCTAGTCTTTGACATTTCCACCCTGTTCTGGCTGTCTACCCTATCTATGCCTCTTAGAACTTTATAGACCGATCGGGCTAGGGCGATGGCACAATGGGCTAAGTGTTCGGCTGGCGACCGGAAGGTAGCCGGTTCGAATCCCGCTTGGAGTGCATACTGTCGTTGTGTCCTTGGGGCAAGACACTTCACCCACCTTTGCCTGTAATGTAATTATGTGAAGCACTTTGGGGTCAATGCAAGTTGACATAAAAATGTGCTATATAAATAAGATTATTATTATTATTATTATTATTAGGGAGCAGAAGGTATCTGCTCCCCAACCTGAAGCAGAAGGTATATTCTGTGTTAAAGAGGGAACTGCAGATGCTGGAGAATCGTAGGTTACACAGAAAAGCTGGAGAAACTCAGCGGGTGCAGCAGCATCTATGGAGCGAAGCAAATAGGCAACGTTTTCAACCCCTTAACCCTTCTTCAGACTGATCATAAGTGGGGGTGGGTCAATCTTCTAAATTCTAGAGAGTATAAAGTAGCCGGAAGGCTGGAGGGTGGGAGGAGACAGCAGGGGAGCTGAGGAAGGGGAGGAGACAGCAAGGACTAACAGAATTGGGAGAAGTCGGTGTTCATGCCCCCGGGATGCAGACTCCCCAAAAGTATATTCTGTGTTGTGCCTCTCTGTGACTATTAATATTCGCCCCATGTCACACAACAGTGGTCGGCAGGGGGGGGGGGGGGGGGTGGGGGGGGAGATGGTGGGGGGGGGGGGGGGGGGAGTGGATAGTGGTGGTGTTCTCGTGAGGAAAGAGCGATGCCTGAAAGAGTATTCCGTGCCGCCTGCTGCGGGGGGTGGTGGATGGTGGCAGTGAATGGATGGCATTTGGAGTATTCTGGTCACCCCGTTGCAAGAAGCATGTTGGAGGGTTTGGAAAGGGTGCAGATGAGGAACACTACTAGTCACGGGTCTCCAGTCCGGTAAACTACCTGCCACCATCACCCTGTGTTGCCTTCCATGAAGCCAATTCTCCATCCAGTTGGCTGCAGCACCTAGACTGTGGAACAGCATCCCTCTTCTCATCAGAACCGCCCCCTCCATCGACTCCTTTAAGTCTAGACTTCAAACCTATTTCTACTCACAAGGGTTTCTTGAGGTCCTCTGAGGGAGCGCTGTATGTATGTATTTATGTATGTATTGTTAGATCTATGTACCACTGTATGTAGCATGTTAGTACCTGCACTGATATAAAGCACTTTAGTCAACGAGATTTGTTTTTAAATGTGCTGTAGAAATAAAATTGACGACTTGATCTCACCCTGGATCCCAAGTGATCTAACCTTCCAGAGCAGCCTATCAGGCGGAACATAGAAACATAGAAACTTAGAAAATAGGTGTAGGAGTAGGCCATTCGGCCCTTCGAGCCTGCACCGCCATTCAATATGATCATGGCTGATCATCCAACTCAGTATCCTGTACCTGTCTTCTCTCCATACCCCCTGATACCTTTAGCCACAAGGGCCACATCTAACTCCCTCTTAAATATAGGCAATGAACTGGCCTCAACTACCTTCTGTGTCAGAGAATTCCAGAGATTCACCACTCTCGGTGTGAAAAATGTTTTTCTCATCTCAGTCCTAAAAGATTTCCCCCTTATCCTTAAACTGTGACATCTTGTTCTGGACTTCCCCAACATCGGGAACAATCTTCCTGCATCTAGCCTGTCCAACCCCTTAAGAATTTTGTAAGTTTCTATAAGATCCCCCCCTCAATCTTATAAATTTCAGCGAGTACAAGCCGAGTCTATCCAGTCTTTCTTCATATGAAAGTCCTGACATACCAGGAATCAGTCTGGTGAACCTTCTCTGTACTCCCTGTATGGCAAGAATGTCTTTCCTCAGATTAGGAGACCAAAACTGTACGCAATACTCCAGATGTGGTCTCACCAAGACCCTGTACAACTGCAGTAGAACCTCCCTGCTCCTAGACTCAAATCCTTTTGCTATGAAAGCTAACATACCATTCGCTTTCTTCACTGCCTGCTGCACCTGCATGCCTACTTTCAATGACTGGTGTACCATGACACCCAGGTCTCTTTGCATCTCCCCTTTTCCTAATCGGCCACCGTTCAGATAATAGTCTGCTTTCCTGTTCTTGCCACCAAAGTGGAACCTTGTCAAAGGCCTAGCTAAAGTCCGCGTAGACTACATCTATAGCCCTGCCCTTGAAGAGCATGTTTGATTACATCTTTAAAAATCTCAATAACATTTTTGAGCCATGATCTCCCACGTACAAATCCATGCAGACTATCCTTACCCAAGCCCGATCTACCCAAATGCATATATGTATCTTAAGCCTCAAAATCCTCCCCAGGCACTTTCCTACCACAGGCGTTAGGCTTACTAGTCTTTCGTTCACAGGTTCTTCGTTGCAGCCCTTCTTAAACGGAGACACATTATTGGCCACCCTCCGGCCTTGCGTCGCCTCACCCTTATCTAACGATGGTTCATATCGCTCAGCCAGGGCTCCTGCAATCTCAACCCCAGCTTCCCACAGTGTCTTTGGATATAACTGATCAGGCTCGGGAGATCTAGCCTCGTACGCCTTGGGACTTCCAGCACCTCCTCCACTGTGACGAGACGGGCACAAAAAGCTGGAGTAACTCAGCGGGGACAGGCAGCATCTCTGGAGAGCAGGAATGGGTGACGTTTCGGGTCGAGACCCTCCTTAGGACATCTCAATTAACGGTCCCAAAATCCCAACGTTTTTGAATCTTACTCTAAAGCAAAAACAGAGCAGGAATATTAATTGAAGACTTCTCCTCTTCCTCCTCCCCCACCTTCATCCAGGATGAGCAGTCTTTCTGGGTAAGCCAGAGGTTCAAGTGCACCTCCTATAACCTCATCTTCTGCATCCGATCTTCCCAACACGGCCTCCTGTACATCGGCGAGACCAAGCGTAGATCAAGCACTTGCCCTCGGTCCGCTGGCTCTCCCGACTGCGAACCATTTTAGTTCCCCTTCCCATTCCCACACTGACTTCTCTATCCTGGGCCACCTCCATTGCCTGAGTGAGGCAACACACAAACTGGACCTGTTGATGGGTGAGCCTTTTGGGACCAGCGACCACAGTTCTATTAACTACAAACAGGCCCTTCAGCCCACAGAGTCCGCACCGACCAGCGATCCCCGCACATTTACACTCTCCTACATATACCGGGGACAATTTACATTGATATAATTTATGCATAAACTAATTATGGGTAAGAACTTAGAATAGTCCTGCACAGAAACAGGCCCCTTGGCTCACGATGAGAAAGACTTGGCCACTTTGATGGGAACAGCACCTCATATTCTGCTTGGTTAGCGTACAATCCAACATAATGAACAATGAATTGACCAATTTGATCAAACTAACCCAAAATAACTCATTCCCTCCCCTCCCTCCCGCATACCACATGGCCTCACCCCTACCCCCCCCCCCCACATTCCTTCCTCTAGCTTCACAATTCGTAACTCTTCAATCCTTTTGTTTCACACCTTCTGTCTTTTCATCTCTGGCCTTTGACCAATCATCTGCCGATCAGAGATCCTCCTCACCTATATCCGCCTATCACTTGCCGGGCTTAGTCCTATCCCAAGCTCTCTTCCAGCTTTCTCCCCCCCCCCCCCCCCCCCCCCCCCCCCCCCCCCTCCATAATCAGTCTGAGGAAGATCCTAAATGTCACCTATCCGTGTTCTCCAGAGATGCTGCCTGACCCACTGAATTATTCCAGCACTTTGGGTCTTTTTTCATTTATTAAAGTCCCGGCCCATCTCTTGCTGCTCCACACATAGATGATCTGTTTCTGAAGGGCCCTATTCTCTCTTTCCCTTATAGTAAGTTAGAAAATCTCTTTAGCTCCACCTTAATCTTAGCTTAATTTAAAACTGAGATGAGGAAATACTTTTTCTCCCAGAGACTTGTGAATTTGTAAAATTCTTTGTCACAGAAGGCAGTGGAGGCCAAATCACTGGATGAATTTAAAAGACAGTTTGATAGAGCTCTAGGGGCTAGCAAAATCAAGGGATATGGCACGGGTTACTGATTGTGGATGATCAGCCATGATCACAATGAATGGCGGTGCTGGCTCAAAGGGCCGAATGGCCACCTCCAGCACCTATTTTCTATGTTTCTATGTTTCTGTGCCAGAGTAATCTCATGCTCTCTTTATGCCCTGATTTCCATCTTAAGTTTGCTCCTTATCCACTATACACATGCTCCCATCTGCCAAAGCCCACCTCCTTTGTTTTCCTGACCAGAGCCTCAATTTCTCTCACCATACAGGCTTCCTTATGGCCCTGTCCCACTGTACGAGATCATTCAAGTGCTCTTCCGAGTTTAAAAAAAAATCAAACTCGTGGTAAGCACGTAGAATGTACGTAGCGGGTACGTCGGAGCTCGGGAACGTCTCTTAGCGGCTCGTAACGCTAACGGCAGGTACTCGGGAAACACGGTAAGCTGGGGAAGACTCGTGAAGATTTTTCAACATGTTGAAAAATGTCCACCTGAGCCCCGAGTACCCACGAGCGGCTATTACCGTAAATCTCCGAGTTCGAATCAGGGCAAACTCGGGAGAACTCTTGAATGAACTCGTACAGTGGGACAGGGCCATAACTCCCTCCTGCCTTGCCTCCTGCTTCACTCTCACTGGAACATAGATATATTAAACTCGCACCATCACACAGCTAAAAACATTCCATTCTCCACACCTCCTTTTGCCCTCAAACAACCTACTCCAGCCAACCTTTGCAAGTTCCCGTCTAATCCCATTAAAGTTGGCCTTGCTCCAGTTTAGAACTTGAACGTGGACCTGCCAAGTCTTTATCATCGTGGGCCAAGGGGCCTGGTCCTGCACTGTACCATTGCATATTCCCTCTCTCTCTATCCCTCCCCCACCCAAGTTGCACTAGCGTTACATTTTCACCCAACAAACACCAAATAATGGCCTGTTTCCTTTAGCATTGTGACTTTTTTTCATATCTTTCATTCATTGTTCTTTATCTCTCTACATTATCGCCGATATCCCTCGTTTCCCTTATCCCAGTGTGAAGAAGGGTCTCAACTGGAAACGTCGAGACCTTTCCTTCTCTCCACAGATGCTGCCTGTCCCGCTGGACTTACTCCAGCATTTTGGGTCTATAGAAACATAGAAACATAGAAATTAGGTGCAGGAGTAGGCCATTACGGCCCTTCGAGCCTGCACCGCCATTCAATATGATCATGGCTGATCATCCAACTCAGTATCCCGTACCTGCCTTCTCTCCATACCCTCTGATCCCTTTAGCCACAAAGGCCACATCTAACTCCCTCTTAAATATAGCCAATGAACTGGCCTCAATTACCCTCTGTGGCAGAGAGTTCCAGAGATTCACCACTCTCTGTGTGAAAAAAGTTCTTCTCATCTCGGTTTTAAAGGATTTGCCCCTTATCCTTAAGCTGTGACCCCTTGTCCTGGACCTCCCTAACATCGGGAACAATCTTCCTGCATCTAGCCTGTCCAACCCCTTAAGAATTTTGTAAGTTTCTATAAGATCCCCTCTCAATCTCCTAAATTCTAGAGAGTATAAACCAAGTCTATCCAGTCTTTCTTCATAAGACAGTCCTGACATCCCAGGAATCAGTCTAGTGAACCGTCTCTGCACTCCCTCTATGGCAATAATGTCCTTCCTCACATTTGGAGACCAAAACTGTACACAATACTCCAGGTGTGGTCTCACCAAGGCCCTGTACAACTGCAGTAGAACCTCCCTGCTCCTATACTCAAATCCTTTTGCAATGAAAGCTAACATACCATTCGCTTTCCTTTACTGCCTGCTGCACCTATCTTCTGTATTATTCTACGTTCTTACCCATAACTAATTTAAAGACCCTCGAACTGCGGGCACTGGTCCCAAATGGCTCACCCATCAACAGTTCAGCCATCTGCCCTGCCGATTTCCCTAGTGGGTCAACCCTTGCCGTCTCCCTCAGAAGGCCCTCTCCATCTTGCCTGGTGGTGGGGAGAAGAGGGGAGGTGATAAGTGGAGAATACTAAAGAGTGCAGATGGTAAAATCTGTAACGTAGGCCTAGAGGATGGGATGGCGTGTGGACAGGAGACAGACGTCATAGAAGTAGTCATGGAGTGAGTCATGCAGCACGCAAAGAGTTGGAGTAAACGGGTCCTTTTCACAATGGCAGGCAGTGACTAGTGGGGTACCGCAAGGCTCAGTGCTGGGACCCCAGCTATTTACGATATATATTAATGATTTGGACGAGGGAATTGAATACAACATCTCCAAGTTTGCGGATGACACGAAGCTGGGGGGGCAGTGTTAGCTGTGAGGAGGATGCTAGGAGGCTGCAAGGTGACTTGGATAGGCTGGGTGAGTGGGCAAATGCATGGCAGATGCAGTATAATGTGGATAAATGTGAGGTTATCCACTTTGGTGGCAAAAACAGGAAAGTAGACTCTTATCTGAATGGTGGCCGATTAGGAAAAAGGGAGATGCAACGAGACCTGGGTGTCATGGTACACCAGTCATTGAAAGTAGGAATGCAGGTACAGCAGGCAGTGAAGAAAGCGAATGGTATGTTAGCGTTCATAGCAAAAGGATTTGAGTACAGGAGCAGGGAGGTTCTCATGCAGTTGTACAGGGTCTTGGCGAGACCACACCTGGTGTAATGCATACAGTTTTGGTCTCCTAATCTGAGGAAGGACATTCCTGCCATAGAGGGAGTATAGAGAAGGTTCACCAGACTGATTCCTGGGATGGCAGGACTTTCATATGAAGAAAGACTGGATAGACTCGGCTTGAACCCGCTAGAATTTAGAAGATTGAGGGGGGACCTTATAGAAACGTACAAAATTCTTAAGGGGTTGGACAGGCTAGATGCAGGAAGATTGTTCCCGATGTTGGGGAAGTCCAGGACAAGGGGTCACAGTTTAAGGATAAGGGGGAAATCCTTAAGGGCCGAGATGAGGAAAACATTTTTCACACAGAGAGTGGTGAATCTCTGGAATTCTCTGCCACAGAAGATAGTTGAGGCCAGTTCATTGGCTATATTTAAGAGGGAGTTAGATGTGGCCCTTGTGGCTAAAGGGATCAGGGGGTATGGAGAGAAGGCAGGTACGGGACACTGAGTTGGATGATCAGCCATGATCATATTGAATGGCGGTGCAGGCTCGAAGGGCCGAATGGCCTACTCCTGCACCTATTTTCTATGTTTCTATGTTTCTATGAAACAGGCCCTTCGGCCCAACTCGTCCATGCTGATCAAGATGCGCCACCTAAGCTTGTCCCATTTGCCCACAATTTGTCCATTTCTATCTAAACCCTTTCTATCAATTCACCTGTCCAAGTGGCGTTAAAATGTTGTTATTGTTCCAGCCTCAACTACCTCCGCTGGCAGCTCCTGCATTATGCTCACCATCCTCTGAATGAAAATGTTGCCCCTCAAGTTGCTATTAAATCTTACCCTTCTCATCTTAAACCTAGGTCCTCAGGTTTGTGGTTCCCCTATACTGAATAAAAAGGTTCTGTGCATTCACCCGATCAATTACCTTCCCTATTTTACACACACAGGGGGGAACTGGGGAGAACAACAGCTTCTGAGCCACTTTCACTCAACCATACATTTTGTCTTCACGTTTTCTTAACGCTGGGGAATTGTTTGGACTCACCTTGTCTACACTGCGAAGGATTTACCTGAGTCATTGCTTCGGTCTCTGACTGGGCAAAGCTTTGCAACATCACCAGCCGCCAACGCAGGCAGCGAGTGTTGGCAAAGCCGTCGCAAGCGGGAAGAGAGCGGTGAAATAATCTCATAGTTTACCGAGACTACTCTTGGGGTTTGTAAGCCAAGGTTTATTTGCGAGAGGAAAGTGCTGAGCAGCACTTTGGCGTCTGCGAGTCCCACCAAAGATTACACCATGGCTTTGACTAAATAGGAAACATTCCCACTTTAGACACGTAGACACACTGCCCGAGTCTCTTGAAGAGGAAACGCTGCTCACCACAACAGTCCAGGAGGGTATAATGTGCAATCCAAATTCATCCTGCTCACAAAACTGAATGAACCAGTCAGTGGCTGCATTTGATGGGGAGAGACGGGGAGAGAGAAAGCAAAGGCTGCCGCTCAAAGCAGAACACAAAGTGGTGGAGGAACTCAGCAGCTCAGGGACATAGAACATAGAACAGTACAGCATAGGAACAGGCCCTTCAGCCCACAATGTCTATGCTCAACATAGTGCTATGGCTAAGGGCTTAGGGCGGCACAGCGGTAGAGTCGCTGCCTTACAGCACCATAGTACCCGGGTTCAATCCCGACTACGGGTGCTGTCTGTACGGAGTTTGTACATTCTCCCCGTGACCTGCGTGGGTTTTCTCCGAGATCTTTGGTTTCCTCTTCCTCCCACATTCCAAAGACGTACAGGTTTGTAGGTTAATTGGCTTTGGTGTATGTGTGAATTGTCCCTAGTGTGTGTGGGATAGTATTGGTGTGCGTGGACCGCTGGTCGGCACATGGAGTCTGCGCTGATCAGCGATCCCCACACTTTAACTCAACACACACTGGGCACAATTTACAATCTTTACTGAAGCCAATTACACACCTGTACGTCTTCCCACATACTCCAATACCTGCAGTTCCTTGTTTGTACACTGAGACCCATGTTTGGACCAAGGCTATGGCAAGGTTTGGGGACAAGTGGTAAGACGTCATATCACTGATGAGTAATTGTAGCTTGACAGCGCTGTCATAGAGTCATTCAGCATGGAAACAGGCCCTTCGGCCCAACTTGCCCATGCTAACCAACATGCCCCATCTACATCAGTCCCACCTGCCTGCGTTTGGCCCATATCCCTCTAAACCTGTCCTATCCATGTACCTGTCTAAATGTTTCGTAAATGTTGCGAAAGTACCTGCCTCAACTACCTCCTCCGCCGGTAACTCGTTCTATATACCGACCGCCTTATGTGTGAAAAAGTTACCCCTCAGGTTCCTATTAAATCTTTCCCCCCTCACCTTATACCTATGTCCTCTGGTCCTCGAATCCCCAACTCTTGGCAAGAGCCTCTGTGTGTCGACCTGATCTATTCCTCTTATGATTTTGTACACTGTAAGATCACCCCTCATCCTCCTGCGCTCCAAGGAATAGAGTCCTAGCCTGCCCAGCCTCTCCCTATAGCCCAGGCCCCCCGAGTCCTGGCAACATCCTCGCAAATCTCCTCTGCGCCCACTCCATCTTGACAACTGTCAATGACATCTTTACCTTGGTTGTTGATTTCTTGGTCCTCCAAAATATTCCAAATGGAATTTAAACTGGAGGTGGTGAAGGGAGGAATTAAGCCAGAAAGGGTTATTGGGAAGGAAGAGCTACTTTAAATGTATTCGGATGGAGACCCTTCTTCAACCTGAGAGTCAGGGGGAGAGGGAGGCCAGAGATATGGAAGGGAAAGGTGTGAAAACGACAGATCATAGCACACAAAGGCCATTCTGCATTTTCTTATCAACATCTGCTTTGGCCTGTCATTTTCACACCCTACCCTTCCATATCACCAGTCTCCCTCTCCCCCTGACTCTCAGGTTGAAGAAAGGTCTCGAACCAAAATGTCAGCCATTCCTTCTCTCCAGAGATGCTGCCTGTCCCGCTGAGTTACTACAGCCTTTAGTGTTTAAAGTGGAGCTGAACAGGTCAGGGAGGAGTGAGAGTGAGGAATGTTTTTGGGGAGTGAGAGTGACCGGAAGAATAGTCGGGAGAACTCTGGGATCAATCCCACCCGGAGGCAAAGTTTCATCCCGCCTGGAACAGGGGGTACCAGCCTACGGGGGGGGGGGGGTCCTTCTGATGATTGAGACTATATTGATTGGCTGGTTACTAATTGGATTGGATGATTCCCCCGCTCTTTGTGAAAAGTACACTCTTGGGCAATTTTCCACATGGTTTAGATGCTGGTCTTCCATTGTCATAGGACCAGCTTAGCGCTCCACACTACAATAGGACATGGAACAGTACAACTCAGGAACAGGCCTATCAGCCCACAAAGTCCATGTCGAACATGATGCCAAGCATTGAGCAGACTCAGAGTCATACAGCACGGAAACAGGATCGCCGACCCTACACGTCCACGACAACAAAGATGCCCCATCCAAACTAGTCTCATTTGCCCCCCATTTGCCCCATATCCCACCTAAACCTTTCCTATCCATGTACCTGCACAAGTACTGAATGTGGATGATCAGCCATGATCACAGTGAATGGCGGTGCTGGCTCAAAAGGCTAATCCTGCACCTATTGTCTATTGTCTATTAAATGTTGTCCTTGTACACTGCAAGGGCCAGGAAGCAAGCGGGTAAGATCATCTCTGACCCCTCTCACCCTGGCCACAAACTCTTTGAATCACTTCCCTCTAGAAGGCAACTCCGGACTGTCAAATCTGCCACAGCCAGACATAAAAACAGTTTTTATCCACGAGTAGTAGCTCTACTCAACAACCAAAAATCTGTAGCCTCCTTTTGCTCTGGTATTTTATTTAATTCACATGTTTAATCGATAATGTTTTATTATTAATGTTTAACGTTTTATGTATCATTCTTAACTGTCACTGTATGTCATGTCGTCACTTGCGGGCGGAGCACCAAGGCAAATTCCTTGTATGTGAATACTTGGCCAATAAACATATTCATTCATTCATTCAACTACTCCTCTGGCCGCTCATTCCATATACCCACCACCCTCTGTGTGAACATTTTTCTCCGTCAGATTAGGTTCGATCCTGACCTCGGTTGCCCTTTAACCCACATTTGCACCTTCTCCATTTGACCACACGGATTTCCTCTGGGTGCTCCGGTTTTATATAATGAATTTATACATCTCGATAAGATCACCCCCTCAGCCTCCTGTGCTACAAGGAATAAAGTCTTCGCCTGCCCAACCTCGAGTCCCAGCAACATCGTCGAAAATCTGCTCTGTACTCTTCCCATCTTTATGACACCCTTCCTCTCGGGTGACCAACATAGAAACATAGAAAATAGGTGCAGGAGTAGGCCATTCGGCCCTTCGAGCCTGCACCGCCATTCAATATGATCATGGCTGATCATCCAACTCAGTATCCTGTACCTGCCTTCTCTCCATACCCCCTGATCCCTTTAGCCACAAGGGGCACATCTAACTCCCTCTTAAATATAGCCAATGAACTGTGGCCTCAACTACCTTCTGTGGCAGAGAATTCCACAGATTCAACACTCTCTGTGTGAAAAATGTTTTCCTCATCTCGGTCCTAAAAGATTTCCCCCTTATCCTTAAACTGTGACCCCTTGTTCTGGACTTCCCCAACATCGGGAACAATCTTCCTGCATCTAGCCTGTCCAACCCCTGAATACAATACTCCCAAGTAGACACAAAGTGGTGGAGTGACTCAGCAGGACGGGCAGAATCTGGATAGGTGATGTTTCGGGTCAAGACCCTTCTTCAAATTCCAAGTGTGGCCTCAACAACTCTTGTACAACTGTAACATAACGTTCCAACTTGAATACCCAATATCCTGACTGATGAAGGCCAATGTATCAAAAGCCTCTTTACCGCCCTATCTGGGATGAATGATTGTTTCATAAGGTCATATGGTCATCACTGATAGTAGCAGAATTAGGCCATTTGGCCCATCGAGTCTACTCCGCCATTCAATCATGGTTGATCTATCTCTCCCTCCCAATCCCATTCTCCTGCCTTTTTCCCTATAACCCCTGACACCCGTACGAATCTTTAAAACTTCTTCTAATCTCCAGTGAGTACAGGCCCGGTGCCGTCAAACGCTCATCATATGTTAACCCACTGATTCCTGGGATCATTCTTGTAAACCTCCTCTGGACCCTCTCCAGAGCCAGCACATCCTTCCTCAGATATGGGGCTCAGATTTTCTCAAGGTACTCCAAATGCGGCCTGACCAGCACCTTATACATTAGCCAATGTACCAAAAACCTTCTTTACCACCCTAATGCCCCTGTCCCACTTAGAAAACCTGAACGGAAACCTCTGGCAACTTTGCGCCCAGTCCAAGGTTTCCGTGAGGTTCCCGGAGGTTTTTGTCAGTCTCCCTACCTGCCTCCACTACCTGCAACCTCTGGCAACCACCTGCAACCTCCGGGAACCGCACGGAAACCTTGGGCTGGGCGCAAAGTCTCCAGAGGTTTCCGTTCAGGTTTCCTAAGTGGGACAGGGGCATTACTCCCTGTGAAATTTGATGGTACCCCTTCTCAGGAGTGGGTGGTTTGCATCTAGGCAGTTCCTTGGGTTACCACTTTTCTCCTGAATAGTGTCTCACATTGAAAGCCCCCAAAGTTCTGGTTTAGGTCCAAACTCAAGTGATTATTGGGCCAAAAAAAGGAAGTGAGGAAGGATTCACTGACATCCGACACATAATGCTGCAGCTGAGGACTAAAATAAACAGCCTGGGTAAATAAGGACTGGACTCTGAGCCCGTAAATAAGCCCATCACCTAACTCAGACCTGGAAGCAGACGTGTATGCAAATATGTAAATAAATAACACAAATTAGTCAGACCTTAGGATATACACACACACAAATATCAGTTATTGTCAGCATGGTAAATAAACAAATGGAAGCGCAGGACATTTTGAGTAAACACCAACCGCTAAGTCACGTGAGTGAGATGGTGCTGGCTCAGTTCCGCAGATGCTGGGGGTAGAGGCTCCGTGCTAAAGTTAATGCTAAGCTGCAGCCCGGACTCGAATTTACACAACACCTCTTGTAATATCAGGATGCCCCAGGGCACTTCCCACTCATTTAACTTCCTGGGGAGCCCGGTGAAAATCTCACCAAGGCACCTTTCACCTGCGCCTCATTGTATCATGTTTAATTTGGAGATACAGCATGGAAACAGGCCCTTCAGCCCACCGAGACCGCACCGACCAGCGATCACCATTCACGGTGGTTTTGTGTTAATGTGTTCATGAGTTCATCTTCTTCTTTTGTGTGGCATGCACAGCCTAAAGTTGTTGCTCTATTTGATCTTCCGTTTGTGCACGTCGAGTTGATTGCATTAGTCGAAACAGGGCGGACCACGTGAAGGTTGCAATCTCCCACCCCCATTAGTTCATAAGTGATAGGAGCAGAATTAGGCCATTCGGCCCATCCGGTCTTCTCCACCATTGAATCATGGCTGATCTATCTCTCCCTCCTAACCCCATTCTCCTGCCTTCTCCCCCCTGAAACCCATACCAATCAAGAATCTATCTATCTCTGACTTACAAAATACCCATTGACTTGGCCTCCACAGCCTTCTGGGGCAAAGAATCCCACAGATTCACCACCCTCTGGCTAAAGAAACTCCTCCTCTTCTTCCTAAAGGAAAGTCCTTTACTTCTGAGGCTGTGACCTCTGAAAGGGAAGAGATTTAAGAGAGACCATGGGGTTAGGTTTTTGATTAAGGGGGTTGTGCATGTCTGGGATTAGCTGCCAGAGGAAACTATAGGAAGGGTTCAGAGAGATGTGGGGCAAATGCAGGGAAATTGAAGGGTCTGTTTCCATTCTGTACCTCTAACCCAAACTAAACTAAACTAAACCTGCCATGACAATGCATCCCAGCTCCCCACCACTCTCTGTATAAAAATCTTGCCCCACACATCTCTATTAGACTTTTTCCCTCTCACCTTATAACTATGCCCTCTAGTGTTAGACTCATCCACCCTGGGATAAAGGTGTCTACCCTGCCTATGCCTCTCAAAATTTTATATACTTCTATATCAGGTCTCCCCTCAGCCTCTGACATTCCCAGAGAAAACAATCCAAGTCTGTCCAATCTCTCCATGTAGCTGCAACCCTGTGATCCAGGCACCATTCTGGTGAACCTCCTCTGCACCCTCTCCAAAGCCCCCACATCCATCCTGTAATGGGGTGACCAGAACTGCAAGCAATACTCCAATTACAGCCGAACCAGAGTCCTATAGAGATGCATCATAGCTTCCTGACTCTTATACTCAACGCCCCAAGTAACAAAGGCAAGAATACCATGTGCCCGCTCTAACATCCTATCTCCTTATGCTGCCGCCTTCAGTGAGCTATGAACTTGGACTTCAAGATCCCTCTACTGTTAATGCCCCTGTCCCACTTAGGAAACCTGAACGGAAACCTCTGGAGACTTTGCGCCCCACCCAAGGTTTCCGTGCGGTTTCCGGGGAAGGTCTTACCTGCAACCTCCGGCAACCACCTGCACCTCCGGCAACCTCCGGCAACCACCTGCAACCTCCGGCAACCACCTTCAACTAGCATCGCAACCGGCTTCAACTAAAAAATTACCGATTTTTAAATCAGCAACCTATTTTTAGTTGCAGCCGGTTTTGAATTTTTTTTAATAATCGCCGGAACATAGAAGATGCGGAAACCACTGGGTGACTGACAAAAACTTCCGGGAACCGCACTGGAATCTTGGGTGGGGCGCAAAGTCTCCAGAGGTTTCCGTTCAGGTTTCCTAAGTGGGACAGGGGCATTATTAGGGTCTTGCCATTAAATGTATACATCCCCCTCACATTCCGCCTCCCAAAATGCCTCGCCACGTACTACCTCGTGCGATGGGTGTTCCTGAAGCTGGAGGTGTCTCCCAAAGCCTTGGTGTTCTCTGCAAAGAGGTCCGGGGACCATGTGTGCTGGAAGGACCTGCAGAAGCTGGTTTGAACCGAAGAGAGACACAAAAATGCTGGAGTAACCCAGCGGGACAGACAGCATCTCTGGAGAGAAGGAATGGGTGACGTTTCGGGTCGAGACCCTTCAAGATCGCCACCCATTCCTTCTCCCCAGAGACGCTGCTGCCCCACTGGGTTACTCCACGTATTTTTTGTGTCTCTCTTCGGCCCAGCGACCATGTTGTCTCTCCAACGTGCCTTTGACCCAGCCTATCCTCCCCGAGGAACCTTGGCTTGTGAGCGTGCCCTCGCTGTCTCTCGGTCGGTCCACAAAGGTTTCTGTGTTCATCTCTCGGAGAAAGGCGCTCTCTCTCCAAACTGATCCCCGGGATGTGGAGATGCCACGAAGCTCGGGTGCGGCACTGACAGGGAGCCCAGTGTCTCCCAGAACTCCAGCGACCACGCACTGCCCAGTAGACAACAAACAGCGTGGAAAATAAACAGCGAGTAGGGTGGTTGACCAGACGGCAGTGTGGCGAGACCTCAGCCCAGAGCAACCCTGCCCTATCAATATTGATTGTTTCTTCATAGTTGAGCCACAAATACAAGCCAGCCATTAAATTCCAGGGAGACATCCTTCATCCAGGAGGATCTGTGGATCTCATTCCCATGAGATGGGGACCAGGTGACCAATGTGGACACGGGGAAGGGGAGAGTGGGGTTGGAAGCCAAGGGGAGATGTTTAGGAGGGTGGGGGGGAGACGGAGAGAGTTTGGAGATCAAGCAGGCCCTGCTGGCGTCTCTAGGGGCGTTAACTCGAACCACGGGCGGCTCAGACAAGGGGAGTATTGTTCCCCTTCCTGGTGCCCGGATCGATTCCTGACCAGAGCGGTGGGAGTCCCTCCTCACCTCTGCCTGTGCTTGGGCATTCTCTGTGCCTCACAGGACCATAGTGGGGGCCAGCTATGTACAGTAGATCTCTTGGGCAGATCTCTTCCCCAGTTTGGGAAGAGTTTTTTCCCCACAAGCCTGGCAAGACTGGATCGCACGCAACAAACAAGCCCTTCACTGTACCTCGGCACACTTCACAATAAACTAAACTAAACTAAACAATTTTCTGGGAGTTGTAGATGTAGTCCAGTCCATCACACAGACCAGACTCCCCGTCATCGATCGGGAAAAAAACCCAACACAATCAAAGACTTGTCCCACCCCGGTCATTCCTTCTAATCCCCGCTCCCGTCCGGCAGAAGGTACAGAAGCTTGAAAGCGCGCACCACCAGACTCAGGAACAGCTTCTTCCCCTCTGTTATCGGGCTTCTGAACGGCCCTTCCATAAGCTAGGGTACTGTCCGATTCACCTCTACCCCATTGAGGACATTGGACTTTGTCTGTGGAACTGGTGCGCTACAATGCTGAGAACTGTATTCTGCACTCTGTATCTTCCCCTTTGCTCTACCTATTGTACTTGAGTTTGACGATTGTATTTATGCCTAGTATTATCTGATCAGATTGGATAGCATGCAGAACAAAGCCTTTCACTGCACCTTGGTGACAATAATAGACCTAAAGCAAAAACTCAACCTAGACCTTGGTTTCCCTTCAAAGATCAGTATGAATGGAAAGGCATAGAAACATAGAAATTAGGTGCAGGAGTAGGCCATTCGGTCCTTCGAGCCTGCACCGCCATTCAATATGATCATGGTCTTTCAATGCATAGATAATGCATTGGATAACGTTTCTCTAAATAGGGATGGGGAGGGGGGGTGGTGGGAGCAATAGACAATAGGTGCAGGAGCTATGGAGCTATGGGGAGAGTGAGAACAATGAGTGAGCTCTTTGGGACAGAAGCAGCGTGCCGAATGGCCACCAGATAGGCTTCATCACAATGGAGGGATCCTGGTCCAAGTCCGTAGCTCCCTACAAGTGGCAACACATGTAGATAGAATGGTATATAAAGCAAATAATATGAAGATAGACACAAAAAGCTGGAGTAACTCAGCGGGACAGGCAGCACCTCTGGAGAGAAGGAATGGATGACGTTTCGGGTTGAGATGTCTGAAGAAGGGTCTCGACCTGAAACGTCACCCCATTCCTTCTCTCCAGAGATGCTGCCTGTCCCGCTGAGTTACTCCGGCTTTTTGTGTCTATCTTCGGTTTAAACCAGCATCTGCTGTTCCTTCCCACACATTAAGCAAATAGTATGCTTGGCTTCATTGGTCAGGGCATTGAGTATAAGGAACACAGAAACATAATAAATAGGTGGCGTAGGCCATTCGGCCCTTCGATCCAGCACAGTCATTCAACATGACCATGGTTGATCATCCAAAATTAGTCGATGGTTGCAGCTTTACAAGACCTTGGTCAGGCCACATTTGGAGTACATTGCGATCTGTCAGGTCATGTTCCATTACAGGAAGGATGTGGATGCTTTGGAGAGGGTGCTGAAGAAGTTCACCAAATTGCTGCCGACATTATTAGCTACAGGAAGAGGTTGGACAGATTGGATTGTTTTCTCTGGAACGCCAGAGGTTGGGGAAAGACTGTAAAATGTATAAAACCATGTGGTCAGGCAGTCAGAACCATTTTCCCGGGATGGAAATGTTAAAGACTAGAGGGCTTATATTTAAGGGGATAGGGACACTGTTTAAAGGGGATGAGGGGGTACGTTTATTTACACAGAGGGGGGTGGTGGGCGCCTGGAACGTGCTGCCAGGGGTGGTGGTGGAGGCAGATACGATAGTGGTGTTTAGATAAGCACAAGGAATGGAGGGATATGGATCATAGATACATACAGTAGATACATAGAAAATAGGTGCAGGAGTAGGCCATTCGGCCCTTCGAGCCTGCACCACCATTCAATATGATCATGGCTGATCATCCAACTCAGTATCCCGTACCTACCTTCTCTCCATACCCCCTGATCCCTTTAGCCACAAGGGCCACATCTAACTCCCTCTTAAATATAGCCAATGAACTGGCCTCAACTACCCTCTGTGCCAGAGAATTCCACAGATTCACCGCTCTCTGTGTGAAATTTTTTTTTCTCATCTCCGTCTTAAAGGATTTCCCTCTTATCCTTAAGCTGTGACCCCTTGTCCTGGACTTCCCCAACATCGGGAACAATCTTCCTGCATCCGCCTGTCCAACCCCTTAAGAATTTTGTAAGTTTCTATAAGATCCCCCCTCAATCTCCTAAATTCTAGCAAGTACAAGCCGAGTCTATCCAGTCTTTCTTCATATGAAAGTCCTGACATCCCAGGAATCAGTCTGGTGAACCTTCTCTGCACTCCCTCTATGGCAAGAAATGTATTTCCTCAGATTTGGAGACCAAAACTGTACGCAATACTCCAGGTGTGGTCTCACCAAGACCCTGTACAACTGCAGTAGAACCTCCCTGCTCCTATACTCAAATCCTTTTGCTTTGAATGCTAACGTACCATTCGCTTTCTTCACTGCCTGCTGCACATGCATGCCTCATTTCAATGACTGGTGTACCGTGACACCCAGGTCTCGTTGCATCTCCCCTTTTCCTAATCGGCCACCATTTAGATAAAAGTCTGCTTTCCTGTTTTTGCCACCAAAGTAGATAACCTCACATTTATCCACATTATACTGCATCTGCCAAACATTTGCCCACTCACCCAGCCTATCCAAGTCACCTTGCAGCCTCCTAGCATCATCCTCACAGCTAACACTGCCCCCCAGCTTAGTGTCATCAGGTGTGGGCAGGAGAGATTAGTTTAATGTGGCATCATGTTCGACGTGGACATAAAGAGGGTTGAAGGGCCCGTTCCTGTGCTGTACTCTTCTGTGTTGTACAGTTCGATCGGGGATTTGAGAAGGGCGGTGTGGCTCACAGATGCACTGGGCGGACTAGCGCAAGAGGAATAGTGCCAATCGCTCACAACCATTCAGTGAGCGGTACATCAAAGGCACCGCCCCACCCCTCTCCGCAATTTTTCGATCGTAAATTATTTCATTTCTTGGCATTCCCCAAGTCATCTATAGTTTCACCTTGCAAGCCAAAAATCACATTCCACTGGCTTAGTGGAACATTTACAATATTAACATAAAAGGAGCTGGCCTAGAGTTGTTTGGATCGGATCCAGTGTAATGGAGATTTCACAGCCAGGCGGGTTTCAATATCCTCCAGTCTCATCCCGCTCCCCTCCCCGTCCATTCCCAGAGACTGCAAGAAGCCTTGGGCCAGTTGTGTGAACTTTGATCATAATTAGAAACATAGAAAATATGTGCCGGAGTAGGTCATTCAGCCCTTCGAGCCTGCACCGCCATTCGATATGATCATGGCTGATTATCCAACTAAGTGTCCCATCCCTGCCTTCTCTCCATACCCCCCGATCCCTTTAGCCACAAGGGCCACATCTAACTCCCTCTTAAATATAGCCAATTAACTGGCCTCAACTACATTCCGTGGCAGAGAATTCCACAGATTCACCACTCTCTGTGTAAAAAATGATTTTCTCATCTCGGTCCTAAAAGACTTCCCTCTTATCCTTAAACTGTGACCCCTTGTTCTGAACTTCCCTAACAATGGGAATAATCTTCCTGCATCTACCCTGTCCAACCCCTTAAGAATTTTGTACATTTCTATAAGATCCCCTCTCAATCGTCTAAATTCTAGAGTCGTGGAATCATATAAACATCTAAAATTAGGCGCTCCGTAAGGTTATAAGGTCATAAGTGATAGGAGCAGAATGAGGCCATTCGGCCCATTAAATCTACTACACCATTCTGTCATGGCAGATCTGTCTTTACCTCCCAACCCCATTCTCCTGCCCTCTCCCCATAACCTCTGACACCCGTACTAATCATGAATCTATCTATCTATCTCTGCCTTAAATGTATCCATTGACTTGGCCTCCACAGGCATAGAATTCCACAGATTCACCAGCCTTTGGCCCAACACATCCATACAAACCATCAGTCACTCATCTATATCAATCTCTTTTACCAGAAGCAGGCTTTAGTGAATCAAGTGCTCCTCTGGATACTTGGATTCATATAGTTACACAGCATGGAAACAGGCCCTCCTGCTCAACTCATCCATGATGACCAGGTTTCCTAACCAATCTGGGCCTACCTGTCAGGCCCATATCCCTCTGCATTCCTATCCATGCACCTGTCCAAATGTCTTCTAAATGCTGTACCTGCCTCAACTACCTGGGTATATGGAACAAGCTGCCAGAGAAGGTAGTTGAGGCTGGGACTTTCCCATCGTTTAAGAAACAGTTAGACAGGTACATGGATAGGACATGTCTGAAGAAGGGTTTCGGCCCGAAACGTTGCCTATTTCCTTCGCTCCGTAGATGCTGCTGCACCCGCTGAGTTTCCCAGCATTTTTGTGTACCTTCGATAGGACAAGTTTGGAAGGTTATGGACCAAGCGCAGGCAAGTGGGACTAGGGTAGCTGGGACATTGCTGGCCTGTGTGGGCGAGTTGGGCCGAAGGGCCTGTTTCCACACCGTATCATTCTATGACTCTATCTATGACTATCTCCTCTGGCAGACAAAAATGCTGGAGAAACTCAGCGGGTGAGGCAGCATCAAAAGAGAGAAGGAATGAGTGACATTTCGGGTCGAGACCCTTCTTCAGGCTGATGGCAGCTCGTTCCTCCGGCAGATCATTCCATATGCCGACCACCCTCTGAGCTAAAAAGTTGCCCCTCAGGTTCCTATCAAATCTTTTACCTCAGCCTTTAAACATATGTCCTTTGGTTCTTGATTCCCCCTTAAATGTTGTGAGAGTCTCTGCCTCCACCACCCCATCAGGCAGCACATTCCAGATAGCTAAGGAAAGATTTTTGCTGAAATCCCCTCTACACTTCTCAACATTATCTCACTTCTCAACATTTTCTGCGTTCCAATTTTGGATAGCTCTGCTATGGGGGATTTTTTTTTTTTACTCCTTCTCATCAAGTCAAGTCAAGTCAAGTTTTAATCGTTACGTTCACATAAAGTGCAAGTGAAATGAATTTACCAGCAGCGCTACAATAAAAAAAAAACACACAAAAACACAATAAAGATTTAACACAAACATCCACCACAGCATTCATCAATGTGGTGGAAGGCACAACATTGGGCCAGTCCTCCTCCATTTTCCCCCATGATCGGGACTTCAAACCTCCGCGGTCACCAGTCTGTGGGCGTCCAGATGTGCAGACAAGGTAAGTCAAGGTAAGTCCTGAATAGGTGCCTCCCCACCAGAGACCGTGGCATCAAGATGGTGTAGGATGGAAGTCATTTAAACCCCATCGCAATTTCTATAGATCTATCAGATCCCCCTTCAGCCACCTCTGCTCCAGGGCAAACAGACCCAACCTCTCCTGTCTCCTGTCTCTCTCCTCACTTGAACAAGTCGTCGTTGAATGTACACTTGGAGTATTGTGTTCTGCTTTGCTCAGCCTGCGAAAGGAAGAATCTCATTACTCTGGAAAGGGCCTGTGGAAGATGGACACAAAATGCTGGAGTAACTCAGCGGGACTCAGAGAGAGAGGAAGGTGACGTTTTGGGTCGACTAGAGTCAGCGGGAAAGAGAAACGTGAGATATAGGTGATGATGTAGAGAGATATAGAACAATTCTTGCCATAGAGGGAGAGCAGAGAAGGTTCACCAGACTGATTCCTGGGATGTCAGGACTGTCTTATGAAGAAAGACTGGATAGACTTGGTTTATACTCTAGAATTTAGGAGATTGAGAGGGGATCTTATAGAAACTTACAAAATTCTTAAGGGGTTGGACCGGCTAGATGCAGGAAGATTGTTCCCGATGTTGGGGAAGTCCAGGACAAGGGGTCACAGCTTAAGGATAAGGGGGAAATCCTTTAAAACCGAGATGAGAAGAACTTTTTTCACACAGAGAGTGGTGAATCTGTGGAACTCTCTGCCACAGAGGGTAGTTGAGGCCAGTTCATTGGCTATATTTAAGAGGGAGTTAGATGTGGCCCTTGTGGCTAAGGGGATCAGGGGTTATGGAGAGAAGGCAGGTATGGGATACTGTTGGATGATCAGCCATGATCATATTGAATGGCGGTGCAGGCTCGAAGGGCCAAATGGCCTACTCCTGCACCTAATTTCTATGTTTCTATGTTTCTATGTTTCTAACAAATGAATGAAAAATATGCAAAAAAGTGATGGTGATCAAGGAAACAAGCGATTGCTAGCTGTTTGCTGGGTGTGGGGAAGATGTATATGCAGGGTGATGTTGCCTGGATCCAGGTCCTAATTGCATGATTGATATGAACGATTTGGAGAAGCGTCTGAAGAACTTTACCAGAACACTGCCTGCATAAAGGAATATTAGCTATAAGGAGCATTTGGATAAAGTCCATATGTTATAGGAGCAGAATTAGACCATTCTGCCTATCAAGTCAACTCCGCCATTAAAACATGCCAGATCTATCTTGCCTTGATCTATCTCAACCCCTTCTTCTGCCTTCTTTGCATCGCTCCTCCCACACGTACTAAACAAGAATCGATCAATTTCCGCCTTACAAATATCCATTGACTTGGCCTCCACGGCCTTCCGTGGAAATGAATTCCACAGATTCACCACCTGCTGACAAAATTAATTCCTCCTCATCTCCTTTCTAAAGGTATGTCCTTTTATTCTGAGGCCGTGGCCTCTGGTCCTAGGCTCTCCCATTAGTTTAAATATCATCTCCAGGTCCACTCTATCCAGCTTTTCACTATTCGGTAAAGGGCATTGAGGCCGTACGCAGCGCCTTCACGCCGTACACAGCGCCTTGACGGCGAATGCCTAGCGCATGCCGTTGCGTGATGACGTCACGGGCCGACGCCGTGCAACGTCCAAATTCTGTCGGCCCGCCTCCTGCCCAGCTGATTGGTGAGTATGATGTCGGGATCCGCCCCGCACAACTCCATACGCCTTCGCGGTTCGAATTGGGACCGGCCCCGCGAGGCCGTACGCCTCAAGCCACCACGTTTGGTCGCGCTAGACGCATGCTATCGCGTGCTGGTGGGACAGGCCCTTAAGTTACACCAAGGTTCCTCCTCATCCTTCTAAACTTGGTTTGTTTGCTCTGGAGCACCGAAGGGTGAGTGGTGACCTGGTTACTATGACAGGCGAGTTTTTTTTACGCAGAGGGTGGTGGGTGCTTGGAACGCGCTGCCAGGGGTGGTGGCGGAGGCCGATACGATAGTGGTGTGTACAATGCTTTCAGAGGGGCACAACATTACTTCTCCACCTAATCACCAAACTTCAGGCAGCAACGACCAGCGTGACACTTGTCTTTGTCACCCTTGTTCCACACTAACCAACCTCCCTTCTATTGACTCCATTTATACCTCATGCTGTCTAGGCAAGGCCAGCAGCATAATCAAGGACGAGTCGCACCCTGGGCACTCTCTCCCCCATCAGGCAAAAGGTACAGAAGTGTGAAAACGCACACCTTCAGATCCAGCGGCAGTTTCTTCCCAGCTGTTATCCGGCAACTGAATCATCCTACCACAACCAGAGAGCAGTGCTGAACTACTATCTACCTCTTTGGTGACCCTCGGACTATCCTTGATCGGACTTTGCTGGCTTTACCTTGCACTGAATGTTATTCCCTTATCATGTATTTACACACTGCAAATGGATCGATTGTAATCATGTATAGTCTTTCTGCTGACTGGTTAGAAACATAGAAACATAGAAAATAGATGCAGGAGTAGGCCATTCGGCCCTTTGAGCCTGCACCCCCATTCAATATGATCATGGCTGATCATCCAACTCAGTATCCTGTTCCTGCCTTCTCTCCATACCCCCTGATCCCCTTAGCCACAAGGGCCACATCTAACCCTCTTAAATATAGCCAATGAACTGGCCTCAACTACCTTCTGTGGCAGAGAATTCCACAGATTCACCACTCTCTGTGTGAAAAAAGTTTTCCTCATCTCGGTCCTAAAAGATTTCCCCCTTATCCTTAAACTGTGACCCCTTGTTCTGGAGGTTAGCATGCAACAAAAGCTTTTCACTGTACCCAGCTGTCTTTAGATAAGTGTGACTCATAATGAGGCGATTCTCCAGCAACTTGCAGAGATCCCAGCCTGGCTGTGACTGGAGTGAGGGGGGGCGGGCTTGTGGATGAACCTGGATCACACAGCCAGCTGTGAGTCAGCTCCTGCATTCAAACCCTGGACTATGGTCTGCTCCCTGCCGTATTATCCACCCGGCGTACTTTGTGCTGCTCCAGTCTGCCGTCTCCTTGCTGATTTGGCACACGTGTCTGGTCGGGGGGGGGGGGGGGTAGAGAGAAGAGTTTGCCAGACTTCAATGAACACAGTGACCTGAGATGTCATCATCTGCTCAACCTGCCCTTGAGTGTTTACATAGTTATCCTATGAGATAGGCGGCCTGGCGTGGTGGCGGGGCTGGTAGAGCCGCTGTCTCACGGCGCCAGAGACCCGGGTTCGATGCTGCCTGTGTGGAGTTTGCACGTTCTTCCTGTGACCGTCCGGGTTTTCTCCGGGTGCCCCGGTTTCCATCATGGGTGTACCGACCTCCCCACCTTCAAAGGGACCGACATCGCCAGCGATGATGACCGAAGACCCAACACCACCCCGGCTACACCCTAATCTCGCTCCTATCATTGGGTACAGGAGTCTGAAAACCATGGCCTCCATGTTCAAGAACAGCTTCTTCCCAGCAACAATCAGGCTCTTGGCCACGACACGACACGACACGAACTATAACCGTATCCCAGCAATGAGCTTTGATGGACTTTGTTTTGGATGCATCACGTACTTTGGTTTGCACTAGAATAGTCTGGTTACCTGGCATGATTGATAATGTATTATCACACATTTATCTGTGTGTTGTTGCGTTAATGGGCCTGTAAACCTGCAGCAGGTGGCAATCTAATTGTTCTGTTCCCGGGTGCATAGGACAATAAACTCTCTTGACTCTTGTCAAGAGTCAAGCATGCACGGCACGGTGGCGCAGCGGTAGAGTTGGTGCTTTACAGCGCCAGAGACCAGAGTTCGATTACGGGTGCCGTCTGCACGAAGTTTCCACGCTCTCCCCATGACTGCGTCGGTTTCCTCCGAGATCCTCGGTTTCCCCCGACGTACAGGCTTGTAGGTTACTCAGCTTGGTATATGTAAGTGTAAATTGTCCCCAGTGTGTGTCAGATAGTGTTAATGTACTGGCACGGCTGGTCGGGGCGGACCCGGTGGGCACTGCAAGGGAACAACTTCACCGCTGTGCCATCGTGCCACCTAAATGTCCTTCAGAATTTTATAAACCCTGTCAGGTTTCCCCTCAGCAGAGAAAACAATCCAAGTCTGTCCAACCTCTCCTTGTAGCTTATACGCCCTAATCCACGCAGCATTCTGGTAAACATTTCACTAACCCGTTTCCTAGAAACCAGATGGCACGCTGTTCATTAATTTATTTTTTGAGTCTACACGCAGAACTATTTTGGCTTTGCCCTCGGCTGATTGAGTCGGGGATGATTTCAGGGTGAATGCATATCCTTGGCTCGGGCATTACACGTGCTGTTTACATTTGTACAGTTGGCAAATCTAGCCCTCATTCTGGTAAACCTCCTCTGCTCCCTCTCCAAATCCTGCACATCCTTCCTGTAACGTGACCGGAACATGCAGGCAATGCACCAAATACCACTTAGAAAAACTGCATCATGACTTCTTGCTTCTATTCTCAATCCCATCCATGATCTACGAGGGCAAGCATGCCATATGCAGGAAGGAACTGCAGGTGCTAGTCTGGAGTCATTCAGTGGATCAGGCATCTCCGGAGAAAAGGAATAGGTGACCCTTCTTCAGACCAAGAGTCATGGGAGAGGTATGAAAAGGTGCAAATTAAATCAGAGCCGGCACCGATGGCCGAGGAGGCCACAATAGTCCATTGTTGGCTGTGAAAGAGGTGATAAGAACGGGATGTGAACAGTGAAACTAGCAGGATGACTCAGGTGGGGGAATGACGGTGGGGGAGTGAATGCAAGGGGTCACCATATCATGGGTCTTCTTTACAACTCGATCTACTTATCCTGCCACTTTCAGTGAGTTATGAACTTGGACACAAGATCCCTCTGCACATCAATGGTATTAAGGCCAATCAACCATGTACCATCGCCTGACATTCACTAACCCTTCTTCTTCTCTGTTATCAGGTTTATGAACAGCCCTTCCATGCGCTAGGATTACAGACTGGGATCAGATCCAGGGGTTCAGGTTGATTTCTACCTCCAGGCCAATCCCCGGGGGCTCACCGGATCCCAATGGAGGTGACGGAAAGAGTGGCCCCTCCACAAAGTAACTCCAATACCTCCCGTTCCATCTGTGAAAGCTTCTCAGTTTCCCCAACAGGCCTTATCAGTCAATCAGAACCTACAGAACCAGGGAGCTAGCAAACCACTCGCTAATCCAGAAGACATGACCCATCGACCCAACATGTCCGTGCCAAAGATGACACCAAGTGGAACGAATCTCCTCTGCCTGCACGTGATCCATATCCTTCCATTCCATGCATATTAGACTTTAGCCTTTAAAGATACAGCACCACAACAGGCCCTTCGGCCCATCGGATCCACGCCGGCCAGCGATCACACCGTATGCTCGCACTCTCCCACACATTAGGGGCAATTTATAATATTAACCAAAGCCAATTGGCTTACAAACCCGCACGTCTTTGGAGCGTGGGTGGGAATCGGAGATCCCGGAGAAAACCCACGAGGTCACAGGGAGCACATACAAACTCCGCACAGACAGCACCCGCAGTCAGGACTGAACCAGGGTCTGTAAGGCAGCAGCTCCACCGTTGCGCCACTGTGCCGCCCATATCCAAGAAGAGAACTGAATGAGTGAGTGATTTGCAATGTTTCAAGATGGTTCAGAGGGTTTATGTATGGAATGATGTACACCTAGAAATGATTAAAGCCAGGAATCTAATGACTTAATACACAAAACAATGGCTAGCTGGCAATGGGTGCGTCTGGAAACTAGTGAGGCTCTCTGATGTTTTATATATCGGACAGATAGCTGGCGAAGGTAACAGGCCGGGATCGTCTCAAGTTGCGCCAAAAGCATTCTTAAACGTCCTGAACCAGAAATACTCAAAGGATAAACAATATGACTTCTTGATGGCAGCCCAGTTTTCAACAGTCAAGAGCCAAGAGTGTTGTATTGCCATATGTCCCTGATAGAACAGGGCGGCACAGTGGTGCAGCGGTAGAGCTACCACCTTACAGCGCTTACAGCACCAGAGACCCAGGTTCGATCCAGTCTACGGGCGCTGTCTCCACAGAGTTTGTACGTTCTCCCCGTGACCTGCGTGGGTTTTCTCCGAGATCTCCGGTTTCCTCCCACACTCCAAAGACGCACAGGTTTGAAGATTAATTGGCTTGGTATAAATGTCAATTCTCCCTAGTGCGTGTAGGGTAGTGTTAATGTGTGGGGATCGCGAGTCAGTGTGGACTCGATGGGCTGAAGGGCCTGTTTTCGTGCTGTATCTCAAAATTAAACAACAAAATTCTTACTTGCAGCAGCGCAACAGAATATACTGTACACAATATAATAAATGAGAAAAATAAGTTGAGTGCGTGCGTATATACACATGCTCACATGTTCATGGGGGTCACAGTTTAAGGATAACGGGGGAAATCTTTTAGGACCGAGATGAGAAAAAACATTTTTAACACAGAGAGTGGTGAATCTGTGGAATTCTCTGCCACAGAAGGTAGTTGAGGCCACAGTTCATTGGCTATATTTAAGAGGGAGTTAGATGTGGCCCTTGTGGCTAAAGGGATCAGGGGGTATGGAGAGAAGGCAGGTACGGGATACTGAGTTGGATGATCAGCCATGATCATATTGAATGGCGGTGCAGGCTCGAAGGGCCGAATGGCCTACTCCTGCACCTATTTTCTATGTTTCTATGTTTCATAAGTATTATATATATATATTAGGCCAACCCTGTCCCTACACTTGAATCATGTTGAATTGTTGTTGAGGCCACACTTGGAGTATTGTGTTCAGTTTTGCTATAGATGGTATAGAACAGATGGCATTGCTGGAAAGAGTGCAGCGTTCCATTTGCGAGGATGCTGCCAAGACTTGCGGACCTGAGCTATAGGGGGAGGTTGAGGCAGGCCAGGACTTTATTCCTTGGAGCACAGCAAGTCAGAATTTCATTCTTCTTCTTTTCGTGTCTTTGAAGCTGGTTGGTTATATGACAGTTTCCCATTCCTTTACACAGTCCTTTGCGTTTTTATTGAACACTGCAAGATCCTTTGGGCTGCACTGGTTGGGTAGTAGGGGGCAGACAAGGCAGTGCTGCATTGTATGGTCCTCTTCTCCACATTCACAGGTGGTTTGGCCAGTTTCATAGCCCCATCTGGCCATGGCAGCTTTTGATCGCCCTGTTCCTGTTCTCAGGCGGTTGAGCGTCTTCCACTGGACCCATGGTGCTTCTGAGCCCGGAGGGAGGGCTTCAGAAGGAGGGATACCCATGTCAGTAGGAGGGGGGTCGTCCTCAAGCCTTTTTGTCCATAGTTGGAGTCTGGTTTCTTCCCGTGATGCTATTAGGGGCTGGACATGGCTGAGAAAGCTTCTCCTGGACTTCAGCCGTTGGGCCGGGGGTACACGTCCGTAGAGAATGTCATTGATCCGTTGCTAGTACATATGACAATGAAACTCTTTTAGACTTGACGACTATTATTTACTGAAAACTCAAACATTTTTGCTAAGGGTACCTATTAACAACTTCTAATCCCGGGTTCAAACCTGACCACGGGTGCTGTCCGTGTGGTGTTTGCATGCTCTCCCTGTGATCCCGTGGGTTTGCTCTAGGTGCTCCGGTTTCTTCCCCTGGCCCAAGGATGTGCGGGTTAGTAGGTTCATTCGAAGACAGACACAAAATGCTGGAGCAACTCAGCGGGACAGGCAGCATCTCTGGAGAGAAGGAATGGGCGAGGTTTCGGGTCGGGACCCTTCTTCGGACCAATGTCAGGGGAGGGGGCAGTACCGAGATTGTTCTCTGTAAATTTTCTCGAGTGTATTGGGAGTGGAATGCAAAGTGGTAACACACAGCTAGCGTGTAGGAAGGAACTGGATTAAACCAAAGATAGGCATAAAAAGCTGGAGTAACTGGGCGGGACATGTAGCATCTCTGGAGATAAGGAATGTAGTTTGAACTAGTGTGGACGGCTGATCGATGGTTGGCGTGGATTTGGTAGGCCACAGGCCTACCACAGGATTTGGTGGGCCTAATGTTCTCCAAACAATAAACTTTGGTCCAACTCAACCAACTAACACCTGTCTGACTAGTTAGTCAGAGAGTCAAATGCAGTGTGGAAACAGGCCCTTCGGCCCATCTCACCCACAACAGCCAACAATGTCCCAGCTACACTAGTCCCACTTGCCTGCGCTTGGTCCATAACCCTCCAAACCTGTCCTATCCATGTACCTGTCCAACTGTTCCTTAAACGGTGGGATAGTCCTAGCCTCAACTACATCCTCTGGCAGCTTGTTCCATACACCCAGTTAAAAAGTTATCCCTTGGATTCCTATTAAATCTTTTCCCCTTCACCTTGTACCTATGTCCTCTAGTCCTTGATTCCCCAACTGTGGGTAAAAGACTGTGCATCTACCCGATCTATTCCTGCTTTTGTACACCTCTATAATATCTCCCCTCATCCTTTTACATTCTATAGAATAGAGACACAGCCTACTCAACCTCTTCCTATAGCTCACACCCTCTAGTCCTGGCAACATCATTGTACATTTTTTCTGAACCCTATCAAGCTTGACAATATCTTTCCTATAACATGGTGCCCAAAACTGAACACAATATTCTAAATGCGGTCTCACCAACATCTTATACAACTGCAACATGACCTCCCAATTTCTATACTCAATACTCTGACTGATGAAGGCCAAAGTGCCAAAAGCCTTTTTGAGTTATCTCACATTTAGGTGAGGGGTTTTGGGCGCAAGTACAATTTACGCAAGTTTAATTGGAGGTTCTTTGATATAAGATATCTGCCATTGGCCATCCTAGTTTAAGATCTAATTAAGCTCAATTAGGGTTACTAATTAACCTCTATCACAGAACTGTGCCAGATCTAAAATTGTCCTGGCATATCATGTTTTATTATTATTGATGTGTAAAATTAGCGACAAGCACAAGGCATCATAAAGGTTGAGTTCATAGAGTTGATGGAAAGGGTGGGGGGAGAGCAATGAGTGTAGAGGTGAAAGGAATGGAGTGTTATGGATCACATGCAGGCAGAAGAGATGAGTTTATCTTGGCATCTTTATGTTTTGCACAAGAAATATGGGCTGAAGGACCGGTTCCTGGCACTATTTTAAAATGTTATATTTTTTAATATTTTACTATATTGCCTATATTTTATCTTTTGCTCCCCATCTCCTTCCGTCAAATCTGCATCTTGATTCGTTGAACTAAGATTGTTTCATCAAATGGCCTTTATAACCATATAACAATTACAGCACGGAAACAGGCCATCTCGGCCCTTCTAGTCCGTGCCGAACACTTACTCTCACCTAGTCCCATCTACCTGCACTCAGACCACAACCCTCCATTCCTTTCCCGTCCATATACCTATCCAATTCATTTTTAAATGATAAAATCGAACCTGCCTCCACCACTTCCACTGGAAGCTCATTCCACACAGCTACCACTCTCTGAGTAAAGAAGTTCCCCCTCATGTTACCCCTAAACTTTTGTCCCTTCATTCTCAAATCATGTTCTTTTGTTTGAATCTTCCCTACTCTCAATGGAAAAAGCTTATCCACGTCAACTCTGTCTATCCCTCTCATCATTTTAAAGACCTCCATCAAGTCCCCCCTTAACCTTCTGCGCTCCAAAGAATAAAGCCCTAACTTGTTCAACCTTTCTCTGTAACTTAGTTGCTGAAACCCAAGCAACATTCTAGTAAATCTCCTCTGTACTCTCTCTATTTTGTTGACATCCTTCCTATAATTTGGCGACCAAAATTGTACACCATACTCCAGAATTGGCCTCACCAATGCCTTGTACAATTTCACTATCAGGATGACCCCATCTACTTTTTTCACTTCTCTGAAAGTTTTTCGTAAAGTCAACTGCCCCACAATATTCCGCTCTTTCTCCTTTTCACCTGCAACCATTTCTCAATATCTGTAAGCTGTCGCCTTGGTTTCAACTATGAATTCATCAATGTTACTCATTTTATCTCCTCAATGTTGTTCTTACAAACTTTCCCAAAAACTTCCTTGAGTGAACACAGAACATGGGGCAGTGCAGCACAAGAACAGGCTCGTTGGCCCGACATATGCGTGCCAAACGTGATACCGATAAACTAACCTCCTCTGCCCACACATGATCCATATCCCTCCACTCCCCGCATCTGCCTCTTAAACACCACTATCGTATCTGCCTCCATCACCATCCCAGGTAGCGTGAGCCAGGCCCTCGCCACACTCTCCACAACAAACATACCCCACACATCTCCTTTAAACTTTGCCAATCTCACCTTAAATCAATCCCATCTAGTGTTTGATTTTTCCACCTTGGGGAAAAAGGTTCTGTCAGTCCACCGTATCTATGCCTTTCCTAATGTTGTATACTTCTGTCAGGTCTCCCTTGAACCTCCGGCGTCCCAGAGAAAACAAGCCAAGTCTGTCCAACCTCTCCTTGGTGCTTCTCAGGCCCCCTTCGGTCATGGCTGACCATGGGTGCCTCCAGGATGCTATTCCCTATATGGAGGACAACTGTGCGTGACATTGTTTAACGTGGGGAGACTGGTGAACAGACAGCCACCACACGGTCCTTGACAGATCTGGGTCAGGATCCAGTGGCATGGAGTCCAAGACGACCGGTGACCCTTTTCTGCCTCAGCCTTCATCCGCCTTCCCAGCCGTTGTGACGTACACTAAAGTCAGCCATCGTTCTCCACCTGTTCCAACGTTGAGGTCTTGGTTGGATTGCTCTTTGTCAGAGACCTCCTCCCATGGGCATGCTGAGCAGTTGCCCAGGGCCCCACGAGCATAGGGGCCCCATAGCTAATCTACGTATTGTAGAATGTTATTGTGCAACATGAAAATGGAGAAGAGCATTGCAAATGCATGATGGCATATTTGATTCGGCATAAAGAAACTGGAAGTGTAAGGCTTCCAGTGTAGGAAGTGCTTTGTCCGGGGGCCTATAATGCTGTTAAGACAGCCCTGCCTCCCCCTCAACCTTACCGCCATGGGTGGCCCTACCAGGAGCAAGACTCCAGACGGCATCGCTCTCAGGATCTCAGGACCACACAAGCTTCTCCACCACGACAAGGTGACAATCCTTGTAGCTAATACCCCCTAATGCAGGCAGCATTCTGATAAACCTTTCACTCACCCTTCTCATAGAAACCAGATGGTATGCTGCTCATTTAGTTTTGAGTCAGAACAATTTTGGTTTTGACTGCAGTAGCTTGAGTTACAGACAGATTTCTGTGTGAAAGCACATAACTGTACACTTCCTTAAGCTAGGGCACTGTCCGATTCACCTCTACCCCATTGCGGGCATTGGACTTTGTCCCTGGACAGTCCAATTTGTTCTCTACAATGCTGAGATCTATATTCTGCATTCTGTATCTTCCCCTTTGCTCAACCTATTGTACTTGAGTTTGACTCCATTGTATTTATGTAGAGTATTATCTGATTTCAAAACAAGGTTTTTCACTATACCTTCCTAATTTGAGGAAGGACATCCTCGTGATTGAGGCAGTGCAGCGTAGGTTCACGAGATTGATCCCTGGGATGGCGGGACTGTCATATGCGGAAAGATTGAAAAGACTAGGCTTGTATTCACTAGAGTTTGGAAGGATGAGGGGGAATCTTATAGAAACATATAAAATTACAAAAAGGACTTGACAAGTTGGGCGACCAGAACCAGGGGCCACAGTCTAGATGCATCCAGAGAGTTGTGAATTTGTGGAATTCCCTTCCACAGAGGGCAGTGGAGGCCAAATCACTGGATGGATTTAAGACAGAGTTAGATAGAGCTCTAGGGGCTAATGGAGTCAAGGCATATGGGGAGAAGGCAGGCATGGGTTATTGATTGGGGACGATCAGCCATAATCACAATGAATGGCGGTGCTGGCTCGAAGGGCCGAATGGCCTCCATCCTGCACCTATTTTCTATGTTTCTATGAAACACATGACAATAATAAACCCAAACCAATGTTCAATGCTGTTCTTGCCTCCTAGGTGGCTGGTCTGCCCACCTAGACCTTTAGAGGTTGTCTCCCTGTAACAGCACAGTAGCACAGCTGGTAGTCACTGCCTCCAGCACCAGAGATCCCGGTTTGATCCCGACCTCAGGACCACAGGTGCTGTCTGTGTATGTAGTAGAGTTTCCACGTTCTCCCTGTGACCGCGTGGGTTTCCTCCGGGTGCTCCGGCTTCCTCCCACATCCCAAAGAATTAGAACCGCAGGACATAGAACAACACATCACAGGAACCGGGCCCTTCAGCCCACAATGTTTGCGCCGAACATGAAGCCAAGTTAAACCGATCTCATCTGCTTGCACACGATCCACATCCATCTATTCCCCGCACTTCCACTGAGAGCCTCGTTAAACACCACTACCATATCCGCCTCCACCACCATCCCTGGCAGAGTGTTCCAGGCCTCCACCACCCTCTCCATGATCTCCCGCCCCCCCCTCTCACCTTAAAGCTGCGCCCATTTGTGTTGGACATTTCCACCACAGGAGAAATGCTCTGAGTGTCTACCCTATCTAGGGCGTGCGGGTTTGTAGGTTAATCGACCTCTGGTGTGCAGGGAGTGGATGAGAAAGTGGGATAGCACAGATCGGTCGGTGGGAGCGCTGCAAGCCGGCGCCCTGCCAGCAGCGTGTCAGTTTTTTTCAACTTTTTTAATTTTTTTAGTGTGTGTGTTTTTAATGTTTCTTCATGTGTTTTGTGTGGGGGGTGGTGTGGGGGGGTGAGGGGGAAACCGTTTTGGTCGCCTCCTCCACTGAGAGGCGACTTTTTCCAGGTCGCCTCCCCCGTGGCCTAACGACGATGATCGGCGCGGCCTTTCCTGGAGACGTGCCCGGGGCTTCAGCGGCGGGCGCAGCGGGGACTCTCGGCGTGGAGCGGGTGAGCCCTCGCTGGGGCTCGCTGGAGGGGAGCGCTCCGTTTCGCTGGCCCGCGGCAGCCTGAAGCCGCGGTCTGCAGAGCTCCGGTCAGCCTGGGAATCCCTCGCTGGGGACCCGGGAGAGGAAAAAGCTTCCAATCCGACCGCCGGCCCGCGGCCAACTTTTACCGCGGGCGTGGCATGGACTTACCATCGGGAGCGTGATCCCTGGCTGGGGATCCCTGGAGGGGAGCTTCGACTTCGACTGCCGGCCCTGCAGTCTGCGGTGCTTCTGGCTGCGGCGCAAACTCTAAATGACCGACCGCTGGCCTGCGGCCTACACCAGCCTGAAGCCGCGGTCTCCGGTGGGGGAGGCACTGATTCAGGACTTACCTTGACATTCATTCATCTGGACGCCTGCAGCGGCGACTACGGAGGGGTGAGGTCCCGACCACGGGGGAAAATGGAGGAGGACTGGCCAAATGTTGTGCCTTCCACCACAGTGATGAGTGCTGTGGTGGATGTTTGTGTTAAAATTTTATTGTGTTTTTGTGTGTTCTTTATCATTGTACTGCTGCTGGCAAATTCATTTCACTTGCACTTTATGTGCAATGTGACGAATAAAACCGTATTGTATTGTATTGTATTGTATTGTATCTATTGTGAATGAACGGCGTGCGGCTCGGTGTGCCAAAGGGCATGTTTCGATGCTGCATCTCTAAACTCTGATAAATCGCAGTGGCAAAGGCTGGGGCAGTGCACCAGCACGGCCCACAGTTACAGCTCCCTGCCCTGACACCAGCAGCAGCAAGTTGCCAGCAGGGATGGGGCGGTGGGTCAGGGCGGAGGAGGTGGGCTCTCGGGCTGGGAAGGGAAATGCTTGGGTAAGGTTTACGAGCTGTGAATGGAAGAGATCAAGGCTCCAGCGTTTCAGCTCGCTCGCTCCCAGCCGGCTGGGGAGGGGGGCGGCTGCACAAAGGCTGCTCTGTGAGATTTGTTTTGTGGTTCGGAGCTGGCTGACAGTAGCCGGGTCCTGTCCCTCACCCCACACCCCCTCCACCACCCTCCCTCCCTCCCGCCATCTCTTTTACCAGGATGTTGCCAGGACTAGGGAGTCTGAGCTATAGAGAGAGGTTGGGACTAGGCTGGCACTAACAAGACGACCGCAGGTTTCGCCATCAGCTCCCACCATCACACAAGTTATAGGAGCAGAATGAGGCCATTCGGCCCATCAAGTCCACTCTGCCGTTCAATCATGGCTTATCTCTGCATCCTAATCCCATTTTTTCCTGCCTTCTCCTCATAACCCTTGGCACCCATTCTAATCACAAATCTGTCTATCTCTGCCTTTAAAATATCCACTAACTTGGCCTTCCACTCCTTAGAAGTACATCGCCGATCCCTCAACATCACTGGGATGGATCTGCTGGTGTTAGCTATCTGACCAATGGTTGTGCAAGCTGTACAGAGTATGTACAGTACGTTCTCCCCATGACCTGCGTGGGTTTTCCCCGGGTGCTCCGGTTTCCTCCCACACACCAAAGACGTACAGGTTTTTAAGTTAATTGGCATTGGTAAAATTGTAAATTGTCCTTTGTGTGTGTGGGGTAGTGCTCGTGTGCGGGGATCACTGGTCGGTGTGGACTCAGTGGGACGAAGGGCCTGTTTCCACGCTGTATCTCTAAACTAAACTAAGTGGCTTTTAAATACTACTAGACCAAGTGGGACCCGTTGGGCCCCTGTCACACGGGAGGCCTGGTCCTCCAACGCAATATTCCACCACTCACCCATAGCCCCCACAGTAGGCCTGGTCCTCCAATGCAACCAGCTCCCCAACACAATATTCCACCACTCACCCATAGCCCCCACAGTAGGCCTGGTCCTCCAATGCAACCGGTTCCCCAACACAATATTCCACCACTCACCCATAGCGCCCATGGGAGGCCTGGTCCTCCAATGCTACCCGTTCCCCAACGCCATATTCCACCGCTCACCCATCGCTGACAACTGTGCAGGGGCTGCCCATTTTGCCTTATTCGCCCTCCCTCATTTTGAAACTTAAAATAAAAATGCCTACCTTCACATCCTAGTGCCTGCCTTAACATCCTCCTCTGGGACGAAAGGCCTGTTTCCATTGTTGTACCTCTCAGTCAATCTTTCAATCAAACAAAAGGAACATAGAGATATAAGTTCAAATTCGAGTGAGATCAAATACTCGGAGTGCAGGAGGATGAAGGGCTGATCTTATAGAGGTGTATACAATCATGAGAGGAATAGACAGGGTGAGTGCACAGAACCTTTTATCTAGGGCAGGCGAATCAAGAACTAGAGGACATAGGTTGAAGGTAAGAGGGGAAAGATTTAATAGGAACCTTAGGGGCAGCATTTTCACTGAGGGTGGTGGGTGTATGGAACGGACTGCCAGAGGAGGTAGTTGAGGCAGGGACTATCATCAATGATTTCAATGAAAACGTGCAAGGCATGTTTAGCCAATTTGCAGATGACACTTAAATGTGGGAAGGAACTGCAGATGCAGATGTTTAAACTGAAGATAGACACAAAATGCTGAAGTAACTCAACGGGACAGGCAGCATCTCTAGAGAGAAGGAACGAGTGATGCTTTGGGTCAAGACCCTTCGCAGACTCTGCTGAACTCTCATCGGAGAGAGGGAGTCTGAGGAAGGGTCTCAACCCGAAACCTCACCCATTCCTTCTCTCCAGACAGGCTGCCTGCCCCGCTGAGTTACTCCAGCATTTTGTGTATATTCTCCAGAGATGCTGCCTGACCAGCACTTTGTGTCTATCTTTGGCATAAACCAGCATCTGTAGTTCTTTGTTTCTATATGTGGAGAACTTACTCTCATTAACAGAAGGGGCTGCAATTCGAGGACAGTCCAAGATCTCTGACGAAACACTCACCAAATTGAGCAATGATGGGGCACATGATGCTGTGGGTCATAACCGCGGTGAAAATGCACATCATCCACCCATAAGCTGCTCCAAAACTGGAACTCATAGGCTTGGTGCTGGAAAAATAAGCATACAACAATTAAGGGGAGGTAGTGAGGGAGTCTAGGACTAGAGGTCATAGTCTCAGAATTAAAGGAGATGAGGTGAAATCACTTTAGTCAGAGGGTGGTGCAGATGACACTAAAGTGGGTAGTATCACAGATAGTCATCAAAAATTACAGCAAGATCTTGATCAGCTGGGCAAGTGGGCTGAGGAATGGCAAATGGAGTTTAATGCAGAGAAGTAGAAGGCGTTACATTTTGGGAAGTCAAACCAGGGCAGGACATTCTCAGTGAATTGTAGACCCTGGGGAATGTTGTAGAGCAGAGGGAGGTACACAGTTCCCTGAAAGTGGTGTCATCGGTAGATGGGGTGGTACAGAGGGCTTTTGGTACATCGGCCTTCATCAGTCAATGCAGAGAGTATAGAAGTTGGGACGTTATGTCACAGTTGTACCAGGGCTATGGTGAGGCCACACTTGGAGTATTGTGCTCAGTTTTGGTCACCCTGCAACAGTAAGTAAGTAAGTAAGTAAGTTTTATTTATATAGCACGTTTTAAGTCAACTCGCATTGACACCAAAGTGCTTTACATAAATTAAATAATAAGTTTCCATACAAACCGTAGAAAAAGGTTAAAAAAAATGAATAAAATGGACACAACACATTATAGAGTTCAACACAAACGTCCCCCCACAGCAGAATCAAACATTTCCACTGTGGGGCAAGGCATCAGAAAGTTAAGTCAAGATTCAAGATTCAAGATTCAAGATTCAATTTATTTGTCATTTGGACCCCTTGAGGTCCAAACGAAATGCCGTTTCTGCAGCCATACATTACAAACAAATAGACCCAAAACACAACATAATTTACATAAACATCCATCACATCGCTGTGATGGAAGGCCAAAAAAACTTATCTCTCCACTGCACTCCCCCCCCCCCCCTCGATGTCAGAGTCAAAGTCAAAGCCCCCGGCTGGCGATGGCGATTGTCCCGCGGCCATTAAAGCCACGCCGGGTGATGCAAGGTCGCACACCGGGTCTTGTTGTTGGAGCCCCCGGCGGGCGCTCGCACAGTCCCGCGGCCATTCCAAGCCCCGCTCCAGGTGCTCTTCAACCCCGCAACTCGGGCGGGAGAAGTCGCCGTTGCGGGAGCCCTGAAAAGCTGAAAAGATGGGATAGCAGCACATTTGGAAAGTGGTGAAATCATTGGACAAAGTCAGCATGGATTTATGAAAGGTAAATCATGTCTGACGAATCTTATAGATTCAAGATTCAAGATTCAAGTCCTCTTCCTCTGTGAAACACCCGAGGTCGGGGCCCATTTGTGACCTTGCAGCCAGTCCGATGATTTACAGGGCCCTCTTGCCGTGAAGATTGAACTCCGGCGTCGGGTAAAACATTCCTCAGCGGCTTTGAAAGTCTGGAGCGGCTGCCTCCTCCCCGGAGACCGGAGACCGGCGCACTCGTAGCCCTCAGGCCGCGCCGGGTTGGAGCTCCGACCCCGGCGAACTCGATCCCTGGCTCCGCGGCGCTCCAAATCCAGCGCCGCCCGTGGCCGGACGCCCGCAACCACAGCACCGCGATAATGGGAGTCGGCGGCCACAGCGCTCCGGAGCTTACCGCACGGCGACCCGGTAAGGCATCACCCGCTCCCTGTTGGTATCCCAGCGCTGCACCACCACCGAAGCTGTAGTCCCGGCCGGTCCCGACAGGAAACGCCGCTCCATTCCCGATGGTAGGCCGCGAGGACGGGTCGAAGAAGCAGCTCGGAGGGACATCTGCCATCTTCAATAGTCAAGGCAGGAATGTTACGTGGACTCGAGAGATTGAGTGAGGGGAAAGTCGAGTAAGCTAGGACATTATTCCTTAGAGCGCAGGGATCTGTGGCAGGCTGGGTCTTTGTTCCTTGGAACGCTGCAGGCTAAGAGATGAATTTATAGAGGTGTATAAAATCATGAAGGGAATTGAAAATATAGAGTTATTTTACCCAGAGTAGAGGAATCAAGAACTAAAGGACTCAGGATTAAGGTGAGAGAGGAAAGATTTAATAAGTAGCTGAGGGGCAACTTTTTCACTCAGAGGGTGGTGGGTTTATGGAAAGAGCCGCTAGAGGAGGAAGTTGAAGCAGGTACTATCACATCATTTAAAACCCACTTGGACACGTTTAGAGAAATATGGGCCAAATGCAGGCAAATAGGACTAGCTTAGATGGATGCATCTTCTCCATGGATTGTCACCTTGTCGTGGTGGAGAAGCTTGTATCGACCTGAGAGTGATACCATCTGGAGCTATGCTCCTGGTAGGGCCACCCATGGCGATAAGGTCAAGGGGGAGGTCTCTGACAAAGAGTAATCCAACCAAGACCTCAATGGTGGAACAGGCGGAGGAAGATTGCTGACCTTAGTGGAGCATCACAACGGCTGGGAAGGCGGATGAAGGCTGCAGCAGAAAAGGGTCACCTGGTCGTCTTGGAATCCATGCCACTGGATCCTGACCCTGATCTGTCAAGGACCGTGTGGTGGCTGTCTGTGCACCAGTCTCCCCACGTTAAACAAAGTCACGCACAGGCGTCCTCCATATAGGGAATAGCACCCTGGAGCACCCATGGTCAGCCACGACCGAAGGGGGCATCAGTAGATGGCGCATCTTGGTCGGCAAGGACAAGTTGAGCTGAAAGGACTTGCATCTGTGCTGCGTGACTCTAGAACTACGACTGAAAATTCTCTCTCTCTCTCTAGCCTGACTCTTATATCAATTACATGAAGAGTGAACCCCAATCCTCTGTGGGACACCATGATCCACTGGACTCAGACTGAGGAACCACTCGTTTATCGTATTTTCCTTCTTTCAAACCATGATTTAAGTTGTGCTTCCTAACTTTCCTCTCACCGGAGACCCTCTCCGTTGGGCTTCCTTGTCAATGGCTCTTCTTGATGTCCATGTACACCACATCCACCGCATTTTTCTCATCCGCCATCTTGGCCACCTCCACGTAACGACTTCATCTGACTCCATGGAAAATAACAACTATAACCTTGATGTAAAAATAGAAAAGGATGCACATGATAGTGCAAAGCTCAGCAATATAAGAGGCTCAAAATACATAGAGTTGTAAAGTCGTGGGGAATAAAGTCCTAGGCTGCCCAACCTCTCATAGAACCATGGAAAAATAGGTGCAGGAGTAGGCCATTCGGCCCTTTGATCCAGCAACGCCAATCAATATGATCATGGCTGATCATCTAAAATCAGTACCCCATTCCTGCTTTTTCTCCATATCCCTTGATTCCGTTAGCCCTAAGAGCTAAATCTAACTCTCTCTTGAAAACATCCAGTGAATTAGCCTCCACTGCCTTCTGTGGCAGAGAATTCCACAGATTCACAACTCTCTGGGTGAAGAGGTTTTCCCCAATAACTATAACCTCCTTATAGCTCAGGTCCTTGAGTCCTGGCAACATCTTTGTAAATCTTCTCTGTGTCCTTTCCAGCTTAATGGCATATTTCAATAGACAATAGACAATAGGTGCAGGAGTAGGCCATTTGGCCCTTCGAGCCAGCACCGCCATTCAATGTGATCATGGCATCCTGCCCAATCAGTGCCCCGTTCCTGCCTTCTCCCCATATCCCCTGATTCCGCTATTTTAAAGAGCCCTATCTATGTCTCTCTTGAAAGCATCCAGAGAACCTGCCTCCATCGCCCTCTGAGGCAGAGATTTTCACAGACTCACCACTCTCTGTGAGAAAAAGTGTTTCCTCGTCTCCATTCTAAATGGCCTACCCCTTATTCTTAAACTGTGGCCCCTGGTTCTGGACTCCCCCAACATCGGGAACATGTTTCCTGCCTCTAGTGTGTCCAAGCCCTTAACAATCTTATATGTTTTAATGAGATATCCTCTCATCCTTCCAAACTCCAGAGTGTACAAGCCCAGCTGCTCCATTCTCTCAGCATATGACAGTCCCGCCATCCCGGGAATTAACCTTGTAAACCCATGCTGCACTCCCTCAATAGCAAGAATGCCCTTCCTCAAATTAGGGGACCAAAACTGCACACAATACTCCAGGTGTGGTCTCACTAGGGCTCTGTATAACTGCAGAAGGACCTCTTTGCTCCTATATTCGATTCCTCTTGTTATAAAACGGACCCCACCTATCGTAGGGTGGCCAATGTTGAACACAGTACTCCAAGTGAGGCCCCATCAATGTCCTGTCCAACTGTAATATAATGAACCAACTTCTATACTTAATTCCTTGACTGATGATGGCTGCGTGGATTGTCACCTTGTCATGGTGAAGAAGCTTGTGTGGCCCTGAGATCCTGAGAGCGATGCCGTCTGGAGCTATGCTCCTGGTAGGGCCACCATGGTGGTAAGATCGAGGGGGAAGTCCCTGACAAAGAGCAATCCAACCAAGACCTCAACGGTGGAACAGGCGGAGGACGATGGCTGACCTTAGTGGTGATGCAACCCGACGGTGAGCTTTCGCCGGGCACTGTAGAACGTGATAAGAATCATCGGAGACATGCAAAGTTCTTTAGACTTTAGAGGTTGGTATGTGTTTTCTTGGTCATAGCATCCATGTGGTTGATCCAGGATCAGTTGTTACATTAGTCTCACCTGCCTGCTTATGGTCCATATCCCTCCAAATCTGTCCAACTGTTTCTTAAATGTTAGGATAGTCCCTGCCTCAACTACCTCCCCTGGCAGCACACTCCCTACACACACCACCCTTTGTGTGAAAATGTTACCCCTCAGATTCCTATTAAATCTTTTCCTCTTCACCTTGATCCTATGTCCTCTGGTCCTCGATTACATAGAAACATAGAAAATAGGTGCAGGAGGAGGCCATTCGGCCATTCATTGTGATATTGGCTGATCGTCCCCTATCAATAACCCGTGCCTGCCTTCTCCCCATATCCCTTGACTCCACTAGCCCCTAGAGCTCTATCTAACTCATTCCCCAACACTGGGCAAGAGACTGTGTGCATCTGCCATGATCTATGCCTCTCATGATTTTGCGTACCTCTATAAGATCACCCCTCATCCTCCCGCGCTTCAAGGAATATACACAACCTCCCCCTATAACTAAGACCCTCTAGTCCTAGCAATGTCCATGTTGGCTGCAGAACCCTTGGGCAGATAGCCGACACCAGGAGATCCCAGTGATGTTGAGGGGTCGGCGATGTACTTCCAAGGTGGGGCTTGATGGGGAAATCTGGTGGTGCTGCCAAGTTTGGGGGACCTCGTGGGACCCTGGTGCTGAGAATCACAGATCTGGGAGATGTGGCCAACAGTGCCTGGGCAAGTTGGTGGAGTGCAGATAGTCAGAGGGTGAGTCGCTCACTCCAGAATATCCAACCTTCCACCTGCTTTTGGGTCCACAGGGTCTTGTTTCTGGTCACTGGATATTGAGGGTGGAGACGTAGAGCATAGAACAGCGCAGCACAGGAACAGGCCCTATGGCCACAATGCCCGTGGCAAACAAGATGCCAAGCTAAACCAATCCCCTCTGCCTGCACATGGTCCGTATCCCTCCATTCCCTGCATGTCCATGTGCTGAGCCCAAAAGCCTCTTCAACGCCACTATCGTATCAGCCTCCACCACCACCCCTGACAGCGTGTTCCAGGCACCCACCGCCCTCTGTGTAAAAGAAATTGCCCCCGCACATCACCTTTAAACTTTGCCCCTTTAGAAACATAGAAATTAGGTGCAGGAGTAGGCCATTCGGCCCTTCGAGCCTGCACCGCCATTCAATATGATCATGGCTGATCATCCAACTCAGTATCCCGTACCTGCCTTCTCTCCATACCCCCTGATCCCTTTAGCCACAAGGGCCACATCTAACTCCCTCTTAAATATAGCCAATGAACTGGCCTCAACTACCTTCTGTGGCAGAGAATTCCAGAGATTCACCACTCTCTGTGTGAAAAATGTTTTCCTTAATGCTCTAGTTTTTGACATTTCTACTTGCCTTTTACAAGGGTAAAGAGTTCTAACTGTCTACCCTATCTGTGCCACTCATATTTTATATACTTCTAGCAGGACGCCCCTTAACCTTTGACACTGCAGAGAAAATAATCCAAGTTTGTCAAACCTTTTCTTATAGCTGATAGCGTCTAATTCTGGTAAAATGGTATGTATGGTATCATTCCAGTCACGGTGGCGCAGCGGTAGAGTTGCTGCCTTACAGCGAACGCAGTGCCGGAGACCCGGGTTCGACCCCGACTACGGGTGCTGTCTGTACGGAGTTTGCACGTTCTCCCCGTGACCTGCGTGGGTTTGCTCCGAGATCTTCGGTTTCCTCCCACACTCCAAAGATATACGGGTTTGTAGTTGAATTGGTTTGGTGAATGTAAAGGTTGTCCTTGGTGGGCAGTGGGATGGTGGTAGTGTGCGGGGATCGCTGGTCTGCATGGACCCGGTGGGCCGAAGGGCCTGTTTCCATGCTGTATCTCTAAACTAATCTGCCTGGATAGACACAAAACAGCAACAGAATTGTTCACCGTATCTTGATGCACGTGACAATGACAACCCAAAAACAATATTCCAGATTCCACTTCTTATAATCTGATGGTTACAATATTCCAGATTCCACTTGTTATAATCTAATGGTCTTATCGTTAGAGCCTAGCCTGATATTTTTAGCTTACTGATTTATTATTGTCATGTGCATCTAGATAGGGAAAACTATGTTTGCATCCTATCCAGCCAAATCATATTATGCACATGTCCCATCAAGCTATACACAGGTACAACAGGTAGTGCAAAATGAAAAATACCAGAGTGCTGAATCTAATATTACAGGCAGATACAAAATGCTGGAGTAACTCAGCGGGACCGGCAACATCGTTGGAGAGAAGGAATGGGTGATGTTTCGTGTCGAGACCCTTCTTTCAGACTGAAGAAGAATCTTGGCCCGAAACGTCACCCATTGCTCCTCTCCAGAGATGCTGCCGGTCCCGCTGAGTTACTCCAGCATTTTGTGTCTACCTTCAATTTTCTTGGCCCCGCACTGGGAGTAGAAGTGGGGGCGGATCTGGACCGCAACGGCCGTGAGCCCCAGGCCGAGTTTGACGATCGTTTGCCTGCTTCTGCTGCTGTTGAAGGTGAGACGTTGCGTCATGCCAGGGTCTTGGGCCTGTCCCACTTTGGCCGTAAGTTACGCGACAGGCCGGTGGCGCGCGAAGGTTTCGTTCGCTACAAAATTTCGGAGCGCCGCGCAATACCGCGCACAACTCCATACCCCTCTGCGCTTCTCAGTGGGAACGGCCCCGTGCGGCCACATGATGCCCGTGCGTCTCAACGCGACGACAAGGTCACGTAATTTGCATGCCAAGCACACGTTAGTGGGACAGGGCCTTAAGACAGTTGGGAGAACTGGGAAGGGGGAAGGGATGGAGAGAGAGGAAAAACAAGGGCTGCCTGTCCCGCTGAGTTACTCCAGCATTTTGTGTCTACCTTCGATTTAACCCAGCATCTGCAGTTCCTTCCCACATCTAATATTACAGATTATGGCATTCTAGTTACAGAGAAAATGCAGATTAAAAAAGCATAAGATCTGCAATGAGGTAGGCTGAAAGATCAGGACTAAGCCCCAACTTATGTCCCATCAGCATGAGTTTGGCCCATATTCTTCTAAACCTTTCCCATCCATGTACCTAATCCAAGGGTCCTTTAGAAAGTTAATGTACCATTCTATAGTTGTGATAGTATAGTGTAGTGTGACTTGTGTGCAACACAAGATTGTTCACACTAGCTTGGCATTTGGACAGGTACACACAGAGAGAAAGGTTTAGAGGGATGTGGGCCAAGCACAGGTAGGTGAGGCTAGTGTAGATGGGGCATCTTGGTCAGCATGGCCAAGTTGGGCCAAATGGCCTGTTTCCTTGCTGTATGAGTCTATGGCTCTATGACTATGTGACAATAATTAATTTATGTCAATACCAAAAAAAAAGGATATCTTCACATCTTCCTACATATGTCGACCTGCTGACATCATCCCTTTCTCTTCATCCATCCAGGTGCCTTTTTTTAGTATAGTTTGAGTTTAATTTAGAGATACAGCGCGGAAACAATCCCTTTGGCCCTTCGGCCCACCGAGTCCCCACCGACCAGCGATCTCCGCACATTAACACTATCCTGCACACACTAGGGATGATTTATAATTTATACCGAGCCAGTTAGCCCATAAACCTGTAAGTCTTTGAAGTGTGGGAGGAAAGCGAAGATCTCGGTGAAAACCCAAGTGGTCACGGGGAGAACGTGCAAACTCCGTACAGATAAGCACCCGTACTCGGGATTGAACCCGGGTCTCCAGCGCTGCAAGTGCGGTAAGGCAGCGACTCTACCGCTGCGCCACCGTACGCTCTGTGAGCGTTTGTGTCCTCACAACTCACTCACCTTCCACCTCCTTCAATGGAGATATTCAAACTTCCTGAGATGGGAATTTATCTTGCACTACATGTTATGCCCATTATCCTGTATCTGTACACTGTGGACTGCTTGATTGTAATCATTTACAGTCGTCTCACTGACTGCATAGCTGTCAACAAAACGCACCTCGCTCGGTACACGCGACAATAATCAACTAAACTAAACCAAAATAAATGACACTAAACAAAGCAAATCCCTCCCAGCCTCTGCATCATTGGCATACGTGGCCGCTCACTTGAAACTGTGAACAGGTGATCGATGTTCGGCCTAGACTCAGTGGGCTGAGGGCATGTTTCCAAGTTGTATCTTTCAATCAATGTGAAATCGCAGGTGGATAGGATGGTGAAAAAGGCGATTGGCGTGCTGACCTCCATCAGCTAGTGTACTGAGTTTGGACATCATGTTACAGTTGTGGAAGACGTTGGTGAGGCCACACTTGGAGTATTGTGTTCGGTTTTGGTCACACTGCTATAGAAAGGATGTCATTAAGTTATCCCTGGATACTTTCAATAGACAATAGACAATAGGTGCAGGAGTAGGCCATTTGGCCCTTCGAGCCAGCACCGCCATTCAATGTGATCATGGCTGATCATCCACAATCAGTACCCCATTCCTGCCTTCTCCCCATATCCCCTGACTCCGCTATCTTTAAGAGCCCTATCTAGCTCTCTCTTGAAAGCATCCAGAGGGCCCCCCTCCAACGCCCTCTGGGGCAGAGAATTCCACAGACTCACCACTCTCTGAGAGAAAAAGTGTTTCCTCGTCTCCGTTCTAAATGGCTTACTCCTTATTCTTAAACTGTGGCCCCTGGTTCTGGAATCCCCCAACATCGGGAACATGTTTCCTGCCTCCAGCGTGTCCAAACCCTTAACAATCTTATATGTTTCAATGAGATATCCTCTCATCCTTCTAAACTCCAGAGTGTACAAACCCAGCCGCTCCATTCTCTCAGCGTATGACAGTCCCGCCATCCCGGGAATTAACCTTGTACACCTACGCTGCACTCCCTCAAGAGCAAGAATGTCCTTCCTCAAATTAGGGGACGAAAACTGTACACAATAGAGAGTTAGAGTTAGATAGGGCTCTTAAAGATAGCAGAGTCAGGGGATATGGGGAGAAGGCAGGAACGGGGCACTGATTGTGGATGAACAGCCATGATCACATTGAATGGCGGTGCTGGCTCGTAGGGCCGAATGGCCTACTCCAGCACCTACTGTCTATTGTCTATACTGGAAAGAGTGCAAGGAAGATTTAGAAGGATGGCGCCAGGACTTGAGGGCCCGAGTTAAAGGGAGAGATTAGGTAGGTTAGGCCTTTGTTTCTAGGAATGCATGAGGGTGATCTCAATGAGGTGCACCAGTTCTACATTATCTCACTTGTGCATCCACTCCCTACACACCAGGAGCAACTTCCCGAGAGCAGTTAACCCAGCAACCCGTATTGTCCTTGGGATGTGGGAAGGACATGGGAGCGCCCGGAGGAAGCCCACACAGGAGACCACATCGGGGGAGCGGATGCTGTGGATGTGAGGTTGGAGGAGGTGCACATGAACCTCTGTCTCACCTGGAGGGACTGCTCGGGGTCCCTGGATGAAGCAGGTATTAGGGACAGGTGTTACACGGTCTGCGGTCGCTGGGGAAAGTACCTGGGGAGGTAGGAGTGGTTTGTGTTTGGGAAGGGCTGAGTGAACCAGGGAGTTGCAGGGGGCACGGTCTCTGCAGTTGAATAAGGGTGGAGATGGAGATATGATTATGTTGGCTGCTTTTCCGAGACTGCGTAAAGTGTACATAGAACATAGAGCAGTACAACACGGAACAGAGAGAGGTGGAGAAGGAGTTTCTTCCCAGAGGCCATTCGGACTGTAAACGCCTATCTCACCAGGGACTAACTCTACTGAACGTTTTTCCTTCCATTATTTATTATGTAAAAGAATATGTGTGTTATGATTGTGTTTGTTTGGTTGTTTGGTTGTTTGTCTTTTGCACAAAAGTCCGCGAGCATTGCCACTTTAATTTCATTGCACATCTCGTATGTGTATGTGACAAATAAACGTGACTTGACTTGACTTGACTTGACTTGTCTGTGCCGAACATGATGCCAAGTTAAACATATCATCTTCCTGCATATGATCCACATCCCACCATTCCCTCCATATCCATGGGCCTATTTACAAGCCTCTTAAACACCACTATCGTGTTTATCTGCCTCCACCACCTCCCATGGCAGCACGATTCACGCTTTCACCATCCTCTGTGTAAAAAAAATACCCCTACACACCTCCATTGATCTTTCCCCCTTTCACCTTATACCCTCTAGTGTTGGACAGTACCACCCTGGGGAAAGGGTTCTGACTGTCTACCCTTTCTATGCCTTTCATAATGTTATATATTCCAATGAAGTCTTCCCTCCACCTCACCCAAAGCGTAGATGTAGTTGAAGGTAGGTGGGGGGGGGGAGGAAGGCAGGTTTGCGTGGTGAGAAAACAGCCCTCTTTCTGTGATAGAATAGAAACATAGAAAATAGGTGCAGGAGTAGGCCATTCGGCCCTTCGAGCCTGCACCGCCATTCAATATGATCATTGCTGATCATTCAACTCAGTATCCTGTACCAGCCTTCTCTCCATACCCCCCTGATCCTTTTAGCCACAAGGGCCACATCTAACTCCCTCTTAAATATAGCCAATGAACTGGCCTCAACTACCTTCTGTGGCAGAGAATTCCACAGATTCACCACTCTCTGTGTGAAAATTTTTTTCCTCATCTCGGTCCTAAAATATTTCCCCCTTATCCTTAAACTGTGACCCCTTGTCCTGGACTTCCCCAACATTGGGACCAATCTTCCTGCATCTAGCTTGTCCAACCCCTTAAGAATTTTGTAAGTTTCTATAAGATCCCCCCCTCAATCTTCTAAACTCTAGCGAGTACAAGCCAAGTCTATGCAGTCTTTCTTCATATGAAAGTCCTGACATCCCAGGAATCAGTCTGGTGAACCTTCTCTGTACTCCCTCTATGGCAAGAATGGCTTTCCTCAGATTAGGAGACCAAAACTGTACGCAATACTCCAGGTGTGGTCTCACCAAGACCCTGTACAACTGCAGTAGAACCTCCCTGCTCCTATACTCAAATCCTATTGCTGTGAAGTGATCGTGTTTCCAGGAGCGATAGGTGATGAGGGTTTGCGGACCACGGACTGGTCTTCAGAAGATTACACATCACTCTTGCTACCGACGATACACGCAAAGTGCTGAAGTAATTCAGCGGGTCAGGCAGTATCTCAGGAGAAAAAGGATGGATGATTCTTCAGGTCGGATCCCTTCTTCATCTTTAGTTTAGTTTGGTTTAGAGATACAGCGCGGATACATGCCCTTTGACCCACCGAGTCAGCGATCCCCGCACACTAACACTAGCCCGCACACACTGGGGACAATTTACAATTTTACCAAAGCCAATTAACCTACAAACCTGTACGTCTTTGGACTTTAGCACCCGTGAAGCCGCGGTCTCCCGTAAGAAGCGGCCGACTCGAGAGATCCATGCCGCGGAGTTCCGATCCGTCACGGCGCTGGAGTTTCGATCATCCCGATGAGAGGGCTTGGACATCGGACCGTCGGTAGCGGCAAGTGCGGAGAGTTCAAAGGCCCCAACCACGGGTGAACAAAGGAGGAAGTTGCCTTCCATCACAGTGAGGAACGTGGATTCCACTGTGGTGGATGTTTATGTTAAACTTTATATTATGTGCTGTGTGTATTTTTGCTTTTTTACTTCGTATGGCTGAATGGTCACTAAAATTTCACTGATTGGTACAAGTGACAATTAAATTGAATCTTGAACCTTGAATCTTGATGGAGGAAACCGGAGCACCCGGAGTGATCCCATCCAGGTCACGGGGTAGATCGTGCAAACTCCATACAGACAGCATCCGTAGTCACGATTGAGCCCAGATCACTGCCGCTGTAAGGCAACCGTTCTACCGCTGCCCCACCGTGCACAGGGCCCTGACCCGAAACGTTACCCGTCCTTTTTTCCCTCCAGAGACGCTGCCTAACCCGCTGAGTTACTCCAGCACTTTGTGTTTATCTTCGGTGTAAACTGGCATCTGCAGTTCCTCCCTGCACACTGGAAGGGATTGTTGACTGTGGCTGCCCTCTGCTGGAGCTGGCGGGAGGCGCGGGCCGCCTTCATGCATTTCCCTTCTCACCATCCCCACATGTAGCCACTTCTGGCTCCTCTCCAAAACCAGTCACAGGACTCAACAACTGACAAAGGAATATTAAACAAAGGGTATTTTTTGCTGCAGCTAAGTCGATGCTGTCACTAAAATGGAATCCGAACACTGGGCACTGAACCGCTCTTGATAAAATACCATTTTTGTCAATGAATGGGAAAATCGCTGTGGTTTTTAAAGAGGGCTTGTGTTTCCTGTTTCCCCGAGTACAGATTCTGCTGCTGAAAGCAGGCGTCATTGAAGTGATCGGCAAGGCAGCAATTTCACTCGTCCCACACAATGCACAATGAGGAGACTCTGTTGCCAGTATCATCGAACGGTGCAGTGTGGCCACAGGCCCTTCGGCCCACAACGTCCGTGCTGAACATGATGCCAAGTTGAACTGCATCAACTTGGCAGCGCGCCTCAGTCACCCACCACTCTCTGTGTAAAGAAAACCTGCCCCGCGCATTCCCTTTAAGCTTTGCCCCTCACCTCGGTTTGTACTCGCTAGAATTCCGAAGGTTGAGGGGGGATCTTATAGAAACTTACAACATTCTTAAGGGGTTGGACAGGCTAGATGCAGGAAGATTGTTCCCGATGTTGGGGAAGTCCAGAACAAGGGGTCACAGTTTAAGGATAAAAGGGAAGTCTTTTAGGACCGAGATGAGAAAAACATTTTTCACACAGAGAGTGGTGAATCTGTGGAATTCTCTGCCACAGAAGGTAGTTGAGGCCACAGTTCATTGGCTATATTTAAGAGGGAGTTAGATGTGGCTCTTGTGGCTAAAGGGATCAGGGGGGTATGGAGAGAAGGCAGGGATGGGATACTGAGTTGGATGATCAGCCATGAACATATCGAATGGCGGTGCAGGCTCGAAGGGCCGAATGGCCTACTCCTGCACCTATTGTCTATGTTTCAATGCTTCTATGCCCTCTATGCTTTGAGAAAAGGTGGTGCGCGGGGCAACTTCTTTTACACAGAGGGTGGTGGGTGCCTGGAACGCGCTGCCAGGGGTGGTTGTGGAGGCTGATACGATTGTGAGGTTCAAGAGGCTTTTTTGATGGGCTCATAGATATAGATATCGACCACGTGCAGGCAGACTTGGTTCAGCACGGACATCGTGGGCAGAAGGGCCTGTTTCCGTGCTGCACTGTTTTAGGTTCTACACTCAATAGTCTCGAGCAGAGTTTGTTTAGGCACCTTAGCAATTACTGCCCAACAAACCCCCCCCCCCCCCTCCTCCCCACCTGCAAACATCTGGCCAAAGGCATTTAAAATATTGCTCTGAAATAAAATGAACTAGTATTTGAAACATTCAATGTATGCTGAGGAAACGTGTGCAGATCCAGTGCTGCTATTGAGGGGGGAATATTAGGATGCCGGGAATAAGGGAGGGTGGGGAACAGGAGAATTCAGGTGTCTGAGTCGAACTCGAGGAGGGGGGGGGGGGAGGGTTAGACCCATTCAGGCGACTCTGTCTGCAACTTAATTCATCCTCTCAGCTGCAAGTGACCTTGACCTGAATACGCGGGGATCCAATGAGCAGCTGACAGGAGGTGGCATGAGTCCCACAGGCTAAATGACTAACAGTCAAGCAGGAGTTGACGTGCAGATTGGCATGTAGTGCAGGGAGGCCCTCGGTCTGGGCCAGACCTAGAGAGAGGGGGGCGGGGCGGAGAGCAGGGAGGGAGAGAGAGGGAGAGAGAGAGAGAGGGAGAAAGAGAGCTGCAAGAACGTGTAGCATTCAATAAAGGGCTATCGGCCTATTGCGAGTTTATGTACAGGGACATATCTATCCATGCACTGTATACTTGTATTTATACTTATGCATTTTAAATATGTATGCCATGTTTTATACTTTGGCAATATAACAATGTTTTTTATCATGCCAATAAAGTTTAATTGAAAATTGAAAAATTGAAGAGAGAGAAGGTGAGAGAGGAAGAGGAAGAGAGAGAAAAAGAGAAAGAGGGAGAGAGAGAGAGAAAGGGAGAGAAAGAGAAGAGAGAGAGAGAGAGAGAGAGAGAGAGAGAGAGAGTGAGAGAGAGAAGGAGAGAGAAAGAGAGAGAAAAAGAGAGAGAGAGAAAGAGAAAGAAAGAGAGAGGAAGAGAGAGAGAGAGGAGAGAGAGAGAGAGAGAGAGAGAGAGGGAGAGAGAGAGAAGAGAGAGAGAGAGAGAGAGAGAGAGAGTGAGAGAGGAAGAGAGAGAGAGAGAGAGAGAGAGAGAGAGAGAGAGAGAGAGAGAGAGAGAGAGAGAGAGAGAGAGAGAGAGAGAGAGAGAGAGAGAGAGAGAGAGAGAGAGAGAGAGAGAAAGCAAGAACGAAAAGGGAAAATAGAGAGCAAGAGAAAGGGATGGAGAGAAAGAGAGGGCGAGAGAGAGAGAGAGAGAGAGCTGCAGCTTCACACACAGCATGACAGGCAATAATGAGCCTATCCTTTCCCACAGCTCCATTTATTATTCATGGTGAGCGTATTAATGCTTTAATTATTCACCGCCACCTCATTCATCACATGCCGGCTGGAAATGATCCCGCAATAAATTCCTCAAGGAGCTCCACCCACCCTCTCACTGAGTGGCTACACATAGCCGCCCGTCCTTCGGCCCATCGCGTCAGTGCCAACCCTTTACTTACTGCCCATTCTACCGCCGTCCCATGTAGTTTAGCTTAGTTTAGTTCAGAGATACGGCATGGACACAGGACTTTCGGCCCACTGAGTCCCCGCTGACTATCGATAACCCGTTCACACTGGATTAGTTTAGTGTAGTTTGAGATACAAGATGGAAAAGGGCACTCAGCCAACCAAGGCTTCACTGACCATTAAACTCCCATTCACACAAGTTGAGTTGAGTTGAGAGATACGGGCCCTTCCCCATCGATCACCCGTTCACACTTGTCCCAAGTTCTCATCAGCTCGCTAAACACTAGGAGGCAATTAACGAGGCAATTAACGAGGTCAATGCATTTCGTTGTCTCTGTACTGTACACTGACAATGACAATTAAAATTGAAATTAAATTGAATCTGAATTAACCTTAACAAAAACCCACACGTCTTTGGGATGTGGGAAGAAACCTGAGCACCCGGTTTAAACCCACAGTGTCACAGGGAGAACGTGCAAACTCTACACAGACAGCATCCGAGATAGGATCGGACCCGGGTCTCTGGTGCCGTGTGGCAGCAGCTCCACCCGCTGCAGCACCGCAGCACTACCGGGACTGTACCTTTCTACACCTTTCCAATTCAAGTTCTCGTTTAAATGCCTCTTAAAGGTGGTTGGGGGGAGACCAGGTCAAAGTGCATAAAATGATGGGGGGGGGGGGGTGTCGATAGGGTAGACAGTCCGAGCCTTTTTCCCAGGGTGGAAATATCAATGGCTGAAGGACATGGCTTAAAGTGAGGGACAAAGAGAGTGCAGAGCAGGAACAGGCCCTTTGGCCCATAATGTCCATGCTGTACATGATGCCAAGTTAAACTCATCTTCTCTGCCTGTATATAATCCATATCCCTCCCTTCCCTGCATATCAGTGTGCCGATTTAAAAGCCTCCCATCAAAGTCTTCCATCACATCTGCCTCCACCACATGCTAGCAACTGCGTTCCAGGCACCCAAGAACCTGCCCCGCACATCTCCTTTAAACTTTGCCCCTCTCACCTTTAACCCATACCCTCTAGGCTTTGACATTTGCACCCTTGGAGAAAGGTGATGCCCCATCTAGCCTAGTCCCACCAGCCCACGTTTGGCCCCATATCCCTTGAAACATTTCATATCCATGTATCTGTCCAAATGTTCCGTTTAGTTTAGTCTAGAAATACTGTGCAGAAACAGGCCCTTCGGCCCATCGAGTCTGCGCTGACAAGAGATTCCCGTACACTAGCACTATCCTACACACTAGGGACAATTTACTCTTTTTACCGAAACCAATTAGCCTACAAACCTGTACGTCTTTGGAGTGTGGGAGGAAACCGGAGCGCCCGGAGAAAAATCCACGCAGGTCACAGGGAGAACGTGCAAACTCTGTACAGACAGCACCAGTAGTCAGGATCAAACCAAGGTCTCTGACGCTGGAAGGCAGCAACTCCACCAGTGCCATCTTCTGTTACAGTACCTGCCACAACTATCTTCTCTGGCAGCTCCCTCCATATGCCCACCATCCTCTATGTGAAAATGTTGCCCTTCAGGTTCCTATTGAACATTTCCCCTCTCACCTTAAACCTATGCCATTTGGTTATTGAGGGATACGGGCCATATGTGGGTAAATGGGAACAACTCAGATAGGGCACCTCTATTCTTTTCTTTCATTTAAGCTAATTGTTGAAACATTCTTTTCCGCAAATGAACTCATTGTAGGTATGAACTATCAGCGCCCCCTTGAGACAGCAGGGAGAACAGTGGAGCATCATTCTAAGCAGGAACTGCAGATGCTGGAAAATCGAAGGTAGACAAAAATGTTGGAGAAACTCAGCGGGTGAGGCAGCATCTATAGAGCGAAGGAAATAGGCAACGTTTCGGGTCGAGACCCTTCTTCTGCAGAAGGAAATAGGCAACGTTTCGGGTCGAGACCCTTCTTCTGAAGAAGGAAATAGGCAACGTTTCGGGTCGAGACCCTTCTTCTGAAGAAGGAAATAGGCAACGTTTCGGGTCGAGACCCTTCTTCTGAAGAAGGAAATAGGCAATGTTTCGGGTCGAGACCCTTCTTCTGAAGAAGGAAATAGGCAACGTTTCGGGTTGAGAGACTTCTTCTGCAGAAGGAAATAGGCAACGTTTCGGGACGAGACCCTTCTTCTGAAGAAGGAAATAGGCAACATTTGGGTCGAGACCCTTCTTCTGAAGAAGGAAATAGGCAACGTTTCGGGTCGAGACCCAAAGGGTCTCGACCCGAAACGTTGCCTATTTCCTTCGCTCCATAGATGCTGCCTCACCCGCTGAGTTTCTCCAGCATTTTTGCCTACTTATAATTCTAAGCACGAGGTATTAATTTGACTAATTGAGTGAGAGTATGGAAACAGGCTCTTCGGTCTACCAGCTCCACGCCAACCATCGATATCCCGTTCACACTAGTTCCATGTTATCCCATTTTCGCATCCACTCCCTATGCACCAGGAACAAGTTACAGAGGGCCAATTAACCATCTTTGGGATGTGGGAGGAAACCGGAGCACCCGGAAGAAACCGATATGGTCACAGGTTGGATGCAGAAGACATTGACCAAAATGCTCCCTGGGTTAGAAGGGATTAGCTATGAGGAGAGATTTTACAAACTTAAATTGTGTTCTCTGGAACGTCAGAGGCTGAAGAGAGAGCTGATAGCAGTAGATTAAACCTTTTTTCCCAGGATGGAAATATCAAATACCAGAGGACAGAACAAGAGGAGTTGGGTATAGGAGCAAAGAGGTCCTTCTGCAGTTGTGAGACCACGTCTGGAGTATTGTGCGCTGTTTTGGTCTCCTAATTTGAGGATGGACAGCCTTGCTATTGAGAGAGTGCAGTGTAGGTTCACGAGGTTAATCCCCGGGATGGCGGGACTGTCATATGTTGACTGAGCTGGTATTCACTGGAACTTGGAAGGATGAGAGTTGTGAATCTGTGGAATTCTCTGCCACAGAAGGCAGTGGAGGCCAATTCACTGGATGTTTTCAAGAGAGTTAGATATAGCTCTCAGGGCTAACGGAATGAAGCGATGTGGAGAAAAAGCAGGAACGGGGTACTGATTTTGGATGATCTGCCATGATCCTATTGATTGGTGGTGCTGGCTCAAAGCGCCGAATGGCCTACTCCTGCACCTATTTTCTATGTAAATACCACAAGGAAACAGGCCCTTCGGCCCAACTAAGTCCATGCTGTCTATTGATCACCTGTTCACACTAGCCGATGTTTTGGATCGGAACGGCCTGAAACACCATCTATCCGTGTTCACCAGAGATGCCTGACCCGCTGAATTACTCCAGCACTTTGTGTCTTCTTATTTAAACCAGCATCTGCAGTTCGTTATTATTACTTAAGTCAAGTGTGTTTGATTGTCATATGTGTGTGTCTAAGATCATGAGAGAAATAGATAGGATGATTGGTCTGAGTCTTTTACCCAGAGTAGGGGAATCAAGAACCAGAGAAAATAGTTTAAGATGAGGGGGGAAAGATTTAATAGGAACCTGAGGGACAACTGTTTTACACAAAGGGTGGTGGTTGGTATATGGAAAGAGCTGCCAGAGGAGGTAGTTGAGAGTGGTACAAACACAATATTTAAGGAACATTTGGACAGGTACATGGGTAGGCCAGGTTTAGAGGGATATGGGCCAAACGCAGGCAGGTATGACTAATGTAGATGGGGCATGTTGGTCGGTGTGGACAAGTTGGGCTGAAGGGCCTGTTTCCACACTGTATGACTGTATGTACCGACAGTGGAACAATTCATTCTTACTTTCAGCAGCACAGCAGGTTGGCAAACGCAGTCCTCAAAAAACACAAAAAAATCTATCAATAAAAAGGTTCTATATAGTGCAAAACAAACCTAAAGCCCAAAGTCACTGACTGTGGCTGGGAGCTGGCATGCATTTGATGTGCCGAATGACGCTGTATTAAGGAAGTAGGCAGTCTGGAGGATTGCTTGTGGCCTGGTCCAAGGTTAGACTCTGGGGAGGAGGAGTGGGAACAAGGAGGTGTGAGAGCGGACCATCTTCCTATCTTGTTGATGTCTCTGCAGCTGCTGGTCTTTGGGTCAGGGACAAGAGAGGGGCCTGATCAAAGGGAAGCTGCGGGAAGCGAGGGGGGGAATGACGGATCAAAGAGCAGGGAGCGCGGAGGCGGGAGAGCAAGAGAGAATGGGGCTGGAGAGGTGGCGGCTTGGTTAACAGGATTTGAGGCAGGATTGGGAAGACATGCAAATATTCTGACAGCCGTCGCCAGACTGCGATAGATCCCCTCGATGGAAGGAAGGTCAGAGCCGATGATGGACTGGGCAGTGTTTATTACTTTTTGTAGTCTTTTTTCCTCTCCAGGGCGCTCAAATTGCCGAACCAAGCCACGATGCAACCGGTCAGCATGCTCTCTACTGTGCACCTGTAGAATTTAGAGAGAGTCCTCCTTGATAAAGCGACTCTCCGTAATCTTCTTTGGCCCATATCCCTCCATTCTCCGCACATCCACATTGCAGTTCCATGTTCTCCCACTCTCACAACCCGCTCCCTACACACTGAAGGGCAATTTACAGAGTGGCATTAACCTACACACCCGCACGTCTTTGGGATGTGGGAGGAAACCGGAGCACGCGGTCGAAACCACGCGGTCAGAGGGAGATCGAGCAAACTCCACACACAGACAGCACCCGAGGTCAGGATCGAACCTGGATCTCTGGCGCTGTGAGGCAGCGGCTCTACCCGCTGCGCCACTGTGCTGCCACTATTCCGCCCCTGTTCCTCCAGCACTGTACTTTGCTCAAGATTCGAGCACCTGGTATCTCCCTGTATTTAGATCTAGAGGTAAGATTAAGGGAAGCTGGGCAGGTAAATTTGATCGGGATTATTTGGCAAACTCTAGCACTGCTTTTTGGCTTTTGGAATAATTCTCAGTCAGCGACCAAGATTTTCACATTCGCCATTGCCACAGACAGCTGTGGAGGCCATCATTGGGAAATAGGCAGTCTGAAGAAGGGTCTCGACCCGAAACATCGCCCATTCCTTCTCTCCAGAGATGCTGCCTGTCCCGCCGAACTACTCCAGCTTTTTGTGCCTACCGGGCATTTTTAAGGCACGGATTGACAGATGCTTTATTAGCGGTTATGGGGGGAAGGGATTGAGAGGGAGGGATAGATCTGCCGTGATTGAATGGCGGAATAGACTTGACGGGCTGAATGGCCTAATCCTGCTCCTATCACTTGACCGTATGTACCAACCAACGGACAGGACCTGTTACCATTCAGCCAAATAAAACCTGTGTGACTATGAGGTCTCCATCGTGGAAAGCCCAACTGCAGATTTGGTGGCATTTGAGGAACAAACCCGCTCTGTCCGAGTCATGGTTTCATGCTCTGATTGTCTTTTGGCTCCATCAAATTGGCTCAGTCAATACCTGAAGGAAATCCGAGGAAAATCACCTTGTTGTCCATCCGGGTCTTGATAGTAACGTCCGGTGGTTTGAGGACAGAGGACTCAGGGAAGGACACGGGGCAGTACAGTGGCGCAGCGGTAGAGTTGCTGCCTCACAGCACCAGAGACCCGGGTTCAATCCTGACTACGGGTGCTTGTCTGTACGGAGTTCGTACATCCTCCCTGTGACCGCATAGGTTTTCTCCGGGTGCTCCGGTTTCCTCCGAAGTTCACAATCCGAAGGCAAGCGGGTTTGTTATAAGGAAGTTTTATATGTGCTCTGACCATGTGACGTGTTCCCTGTTCAGAACCTACATCACACCGTTATATACTGCTCAATTGTGATCTAAGTATAAGAAAAAGAGTATGCAGAGGCTTAAGGTAGCATACAATGATGCAATGAGGTTGCTACTTCGTGTCCCTAGGTGGCATAGTGCCAGTCAATTGTTTGTGCCCACTAGAGTGCCAACCTGTGAGGCACTCTTAAGACAGCTGATGTTTAGTTTTATGTGTTGCCTGGACAAGTCAGAGAACCCCATAATTGAAGCCTTAGTCAGCCCTCTGAAAAGCTGCTATAGATTCACTTCTAGGCTAAGATGGCATTGGTGCAATAGCTTATATATATTTTAGTTGCAATTTGCAAATTGCAATATGCAATTTCTTAATGTATCTTTGTAATTCTTTGTACTGTTTGATGTGTATATGGACCTGTGTCTGAAATAAAGCTTTAATTTGTTGCTTAATTGGCTTTGGTACAATTGTAAATTGTCCCTAGTGTGTGTAGGATAGTGCTAGTGTGCTGGTCGGCCTGTTTCCGCGCTGTATCTCTAATCTTAACTAAACCAGCCAGCTACGTGAGGAAGTGCAGCGATGATATTGGAGCACCCTATCGTTGGAGACCTTGTATCTCTAAACTAAACCAGCCAGCTACGTGATGAAGTGCAGCGGGGAGGATGGAGCTCTCTATCCTTGGAGACCTTGGCAGTGAACACGGTGTCACCAACACTCCCACTGCGTTCTAAGTGCAACAATGTCTTTTGAAGAGTGCATTGCATAGAAGAAGGCAAACATCCTGCGTGCCAACAGTCCGTGCTCCTCATAGAATATGTGAGGGAGGAGGTTACGCACGAGAAGAACAGCTGGCCTCAATTCCTGTGTGGAAAGGAACCGCAGATGCTGGTGCACACTGAAGGTGGACTCAAAGTGCTGGAGTAACTCAGCGGGTCAGGCAGCATCTTTGGAGAAAAAGGATGGGCGACGTTTTGGGTCAGGACCCTGCTTCAGACTGAAAGTAGGGAGGAGGGAACTGGGGGTAATAAAGGGCCGGAACAAAGCAGGGCCGGCAACAGATGAGGAAGGAACATGCCTGGCCTCGAATCCTCCTCAGTGTAAATTCCCCATGGCCCTTAATCCCAGCCTTTCAAATATGTATCTTCCTCCATAGAACATAGAACTGTACAGCACAGGAACTGGTCCAGCAGCCCACAATGTCTGCGCTGAACATAATGCCAAGATAAACTGATCCTCTCTGCCTGCACGTGATCCATATCCCTCTAGGTGTCAGCTGATCTACATCGGTGAGACCAAGCGTCGGCTCGGCGATCGTTTCGCCGAACACCTCCGCTCGGTCCGCAATAACCAACCTGATCTCCCGGTGGCTCAGCACTTCAACTCCCCCTCCCATTCCGAATCCGACCTCTCTGTCCTGGGTCTCCTCCATTGCCAGAGTGAGCAACACCGGAAATTGGAGGAGCAGCACCTCATATTCCACTTGGGCAGTCTGCACCCTAGCGGCATGAACATTGACTTCTCCAATTTCCGGTAGTCCCTGCTTCCTCCTCTTCTTCCCAGCTCTCCCTCAACTCCTCTTCCTTTATCCTTTCTTCTCCGCCCCCACCCCCACCCTACATCAGTCTGAAGAACGGTTTCAGCCCGAAACGTTGCCTATTTCCTTCGCTCCATAGAAGCTGCTGCACGCGCTGAGTTTCACCAGCACTTTTGTCTACCTTCGATTTTCCAGCATCTGCAGTTCCTTCTTAAACAACCATATCCCTCCATTCCCTGCATATCCAAAAGCCTTGTTGATGCCACTATCCTGTCTGGGACATCTTGGCTGGGCTCAGACGAGTTAGGCCGTAGGGCCTGCTCCGTGCCTATGTGATTACTATATGACCCTAAATCGGCCCACTTGACTTATTCACCTATCTGTTTGCCCAGTGACAACAATCAGGCTTCTGCAGACCTTTTGGAATCGATGATACCCTGGAAGACAGAGTGGGTGGTGGTAAAGAAGCCAACTAGGTTTGTTTCTAGTCACGTGTGTTGAGGTACAGTGAAAAGCTTTTCTGTTGCGTGCTATCCAGTCAGCGGAAAGACTGGACGTGTTCACAATCAAGCCGTCGACATTGTACAGATACAGGATAAAGGGAATAACGTTTAGTGCAAGATAAAGTCCAGTAAAGTCCGATTAAAGATAGTCCAAGTGTCTCCAATGAGGTAGATGAAAGGTCAGAACCACTCTCCAGTTGGTGGGAAGATGGTTCAGTTGTCAGATAACAGCGGGAAGAAACTGTCCCTAAATCTGGAGGTGTGCATTTTGAGACTTCTGTACATCTTGCGTGATGGGGGTGGGGGGAATGAGGCTCGTATTACACAATTAATTGTGTCAATCCTGCTTTTTAGTGTTTATGACTCAACTCTGTCCACACATCATAACAATTTGCCGAGGGGGGGCCTCCAGAGGTCAGAGTTGACGGGACGCTAACGACCCTGGACACCTGACTCTTGTTTGAGTTACACTTAAAGCTCCTTCACCTTTGACCCCCACACCCACCCCCACCCAAAAGGGTACCGCAGCATCGTGAAAGGAGGTGTTTGTTCGATGGCCAGAAATGAAGGAATAATGAAGGAGCCGGGACTGGAAGTTTGGGAATAATCGGCGTGTCGCCGGAGTTGGAACAAAAGCAGGACATTAATCTTCGCGCGGTGTGGGGACTCAGTCGCTGCACTGTGAGGGGAAAATTGCAACACCCGCTGCAACAGATTTCCTGGAGGAAGGGTATTGTGCCTGCTTTAAGCAAACACAGCTTGCAGGACAGATGGTGTGATGGAGTGCCCAGTGGCGTCTGCATGGTGGTCCAATGCTGGTGGGGTTCCCAGCCAGGCAACCTCTCCCCATCAATCACCGTTAGGCAAACCTGTTGTGTAGCAACAGTGCTGAACACTGCTAGAAGGTCGTAAGGGATAGGAACAGAATTAGGCCATTCGGCCCATCAAGTCTACTCCCCCGCTCATTTAGATGAAGGAATCAAAAGTAACATTAGCAAATTTGCAGATGACACAATGCTGGGTGGCAGTGTGAACTGTGAGGAGGATGCTATGAGGATGCAGGGTTACTTGGACAGGTTGGGCGAGTGGGCAGATGCATGGCAGATGCAGTTTGATGTGGATAAATGTGAGGTCATCCACTTTGGTGGCAAGAAAGGGAAGGCAGGTTATTATCTGCTGTCAAGTTGGGAAAAGGGGAAGTACAACGAGATCTGGGGGTCCTTGTACATCAGTCACTGAGAGTACGCATGCAGGTTACAGCAGGCAGCGAAGAAAGCTAATGGCATGTTGGCCTTCATAACGAGAGGAGTTTAGTATAGCAGCAAAGAGGTCCATCTGCAGTTGTACAGGGCCCTAGTGAGATCACACCTGGAGTATTGTGTGATGTTTTGGTCTCCTAATTTTTAGGAAGGACATTCTTGCTATTGAGGGGAGTGCAGCGTAGGTTCGCAAGGTTAATTCCCGGGATGGCGGGACTGTCATATGCTGAGAGAATGGAGCGACTGACTGGGCTTGTATTCACTGGAATTTAGAAGGATGAGAGGGAATCCTTTAGAAACATTTAAAATTATTAAGGGAATAAACACACTAGATGCAGGAAACATGTTACCAATGTTGGGATGGTCCAGAACCAGGGGCCACAGTTTAAGAATAAGGGGAGGCCATTTAGAACTGAGAGGAGGAAAAACGTTTTCACACAGAGAGTTGTGAATTTGTGGAATTCTCTGCCTCAGAACGCAGTGGAGGCCGATTCACTGGAAGCATTCAAAAGAGAGTTAGATAGAGCTCTTAGAGCTAACAGAATCAAGGCATATGGGGAGAAGATAGGAATGGGAGACTGATTGTGGATGATCAGCTGTGATCACATTGAATGGCAGTGTTGGCTCGAGGGGCCGAATGGCCTACTCCTGCACCTATTGTCTATGTATCTATATATCAATCTCTCCCTCCTAACCCCATTCTTCTGTCTTCTCCCCATAACCCCTGACACCCATACTAATCAAGAATCTAACAATCTCCGTTTTTAAAATATCCATTGATTTGGCCTTCGCAACCTTCTGTGGCAATGAATTCTACAAATTCATCATCCTCTGACTAAAGAAATTCCTCCTTCCTGAAGGAACGTCCTTTAATTCTGAGGCTGTGACCTCTAGTCCTGGACTCTCCCACTGGTGGAAACATCCTCTCCACATCCACTCTGTCCAAGCCTTTCATTATTCGTTAAGTTTCAATGAGGTCCCCCCTCCCTCATCCTTCTAAACTCCAGTGAGTACCGGCCCAGTGCCGTCAGATGCCAGATCCATCACGGGTACCCGACCATCCCACCATCGAAGGGATCTGCAGGAGTCGCTGCCGCAGAAAGGCAGCCAGCATTGTGATCTTACAAATCGTACAGTCCATGGATGACTTGGGCCAAAGGGCCTGTTTTCATCCTGTATTACATGTGTTTTTTCTAAGCTGAATGATTGGAGGAAATCGATGCCAAAATCTTAGGGTTGCAGCATCATCGGAGGCCACACACCACCCTGGCCACGCTCTCATCTCGCTGCCACCATCGGGAACAGCTACAGGAGCCTGAGAACCATGACCTCCAGGTTCAGGAACAGCTTCTTCCCAGCAACCATCCGACTGTTGAACACTGCACAACACTAACCACTACCTCAGCAACTATGATCTAGCATGCACTTTGTGTTTGGTCGTTGGACCTTATCTTCCTATCAACTAGTGGTGATGCAGTTCATAGAAACATAGAAATTAGGTGCAGGAGTAGGCCATTCGGCCCTTCGAGCCTGCACCGTCATTCAATATGATCATGGCTGATCATCCAACTCAGTATCCCATACCTGCCTTCTCTCCATACCCCATGATCCCTTTAGCCACAAGGGCCACATCTAACTCCCTCTTAAATATAGCCAATGAACTGGCCTCAATTACCTTCCGTGGCAGAGAATTCCACAGATTCACCACTCTCTGTGTGAAAAATGTTTTTCTCATCTCGGTCCTAAAAGATTCCCCCTTATCCTTAAACTGTGACCCCTTGTTCTGGACTTCCCCAACATTGGTAACAATCTTCCTGCATCTAGCCTGTCCAACCCCTTAAGAATTTTGTAAGTTTCTATAAGATCCCCCCTCAATCTTCTAAATTCTAGCGAGTACAAGCCGAGTCCATCCAGTCTTTCTTCATATGAAAGTCCTGACATCCCAGGAATCAATCTGGTGAACCTTCTCTGTACTCCCTCTATGGCAAGAATGTCTTTCCTCAGATTAGGAGACCAAAACTGTACGCAATACTCCAGGTGTGGTCTCACCAAGACCCTGTACAACTGCAGTAGAACCTCCCTGCTCCTATACTCAAATCCTTTTGCTATGAAAGCTAACATACCGTTCGCCTTCTTCACTGCCTGCTGCACCTGCATGCCTACCTTCAATGACTGGTGTACCATGACACCCAGGTCTCGTTGCATCTCCCCTTTTCCTAGTCGGCCACCATTCAGATAACAGTCTACTTTCCTGTTCTTGCCACCAAAGTGGATAACCTCACTTTTATCCACTAACCACTACCTCAGCAACTATGATCTAATATTCACTAATACTAATTTGGTCGTTGGACCTTATCCTCCTATCAACCAGCGGTGGAGCAGTTCATAGAGTCACTGCCTCACAGTGTCAGAGACATGGGTTCAATCCTGATCTGTGGTGCCCTCTGTATGGACCCCATTCTGTCATCACCCCCGTATCCATTATTCCATATATAACCCCACTGAACCCCTGGATTACACCCCAGTCTGTAATCACTTCCAGGGATCCATTATTCTATATCTAAGACATCTGATGCATTAATTATATTCCCAGTAGAAATCATTCACTGGAACTCAACCTTCTCCAAACAAACCATCGCAGCCTCTTGATTTTGTTCCAACTGAAACCACGAGCAGTTATTGAAGAATTCAAGCCCTGACTAATCTCATGGACGAGATGAGTCCACGATCCTGAGGGGTGAGTATTGGAAACACTGGTAGACCACAGTGCTGGAGAAACTCAGCGGGTGCGGCAGCATCTATGGAGCGAAGGAAACAGGCAACGTTTCGGGCCAAAACCCTTCTAGGCAACATGGCAACAAACACAAGCTCCATAGATGCTGCTGCACCCGCTGAGTTTCTCCAGCACTTTTGTCTACCTTCGATTTTCCAGCATCTGCAGTTCCTTCTTGAACATTGGAAACACTGGCTGATCACAGGCAGGAGTGGATGACGGATAAATATGATGTGAGTCGAGGCTGCCCTGGACATACCCTTGGCCACCGCTAGACCTAGACACGAGACTAGTCTGAAGAAGGGTTTCGGCCCGAAACGTTGCCTATTTCCATCGCTCCATAGATGCTGCTGCACCCGCTGAGTTTCTCCAGCATTTTTGTGTACCTACGAGACTATTTAATGTGCGGGGATCGCTGGTCGGCGCGGACCCGGTGGGCCGAAGGGCCTGTTTCTGCGCTGTATCTCTAAACTAAACTAAACTAAACCAAACCAGACCTCCCTGGCGTGAGCTCCGAGAAAGAAACTTCTGTGGAAAGTTGCAGAGCTGAGCAACAAACACAATTATTGTCTCCAGTACCAGTCTGGGTTGTAGATGTGTGTGTGTGTGTGTGCATGTGGGAACAGTTCAGCTGTTGGTACATGGAAACATTTCCGTCACTCTGTGTCAACCGGTCAACAAGTTCAAATCCTCCTCCCGGAGACTTGTGGGAGTACAAAAGGTGGAGGCTTCTAAAACTAGAGGGCACAGGCTGGCGTTGAGAGGGGAGAGATTTAAGAGGGACCACAGGGGCAACACTTTCGCCCAAAGGGTAATCTGTATCTGGAACGAGCTGCCAGGGGAAAGGTTAGAAGTGGATGCAATTACGACTTTTAAATGAGAATTGTACAGATATATGGATGGGAAGGGTTTAGAGGGAAATGGGGAAAATGCAGCCAAATGGGACTAGCCCAGAATGCCAACGTAGACAGCAAGGACAAGGTGGTCTGATGAAGGGTCTCGACCCGAAATGTCGCCAATTCCTTCTCTCCATAGATGCTGCCTCACCCGCTCACCAGCATTTTGTATCTACCAGGTGGTCAGGAGAGCCTGTTTGTATTACTGCATCCCTGTTTCTGTTATGTACTGCCGAAGAGCCTGCATCCATGTTGTACAGCCCTATGAGTGTACTTGAATTATCATTATTAAATTAGAGCCACTGCCTCACAGCGCCGGGTTGGATTTTGACCTCGGGTGCCGTCTGTGTGTCTGTGTGGAGTTTGCACGTTTACCTGTCACCAACGTGGGTTTCCTCTGGGTGTTCCGGTCTCCACCCACATCCCAAAGACGAGCGGGTTTGTAGTAAATGGGAGTTGTAGTGATCGATGGTCGGCATAGGCTCAGTGGGCCGAAGGGCCTGTTTCCACGCTGTATCTTTGACCCAACTTGTCCATGCAGACCAAGATGCCCCACTTCAGCTTGTCCCACATTTTGCCCATGTCCCACTAAAACCTTTCCTATCCATCTACCTGTCCAAATAACTTGGTTATTAGCGGCTGTCCCACTGTACGAGTTCATTCAAGAGTTCTCCCGAGTTCAAAAAAAAAATCAAACCCGTGGTAAGCAGGTAGAATCTACCTTGCGGGTACGTTGGGGCTGTGGAACGTCTTTTAGCTGCTCGTAACGCTAGCGGCAGGTACTCGGGAAACGCGGTAAGCTCGTGAAGACTAATGAAGATTTTTCAACATGTTGAAAAACGTCCACGAAAGCCCGTGTACCTACGAGTGGCTATTACTGTAATTCTCCGAGTTCGAATCAGGGGAAACTCTTGAATTAGCTCGTACAGTGGGACAGCCCCATTATTGTATCCACCTTCGCTATTTCCTCTGGCAGCTTGTTCCATATACCCTAAAAAAGGGGGTCCTTCAGAGATGCTGCGTAGCAAACTGAATTACTCCAGCACTTTGTGCTCTACACAAGATTCCAGCATCTGCAGTTCCTTGTGCCTACCGCACACCCACCACCGGCTGTGTGAACAGAATTGCCCCTCAGGTTCCTGCTAAATCTGTTGCTGAAGACATATTTCATGTGTTAACTTTTATTTCGCAATGATAGGTTTATCAGCTTCTCCTTCAGAGACTGGCACAGCTTGGCAGTCGCAAACAGAGCGCATGTAGATGGTGCCAGACCATGTGTGGTGTTAACTGGTGTTGTGACTGGCACCTATTGCAGGAGTGGCAGAAAGGAATGCAGTGAAGGTGATTTGAGCACACATCCACACACCTCGTGGCGTGACCCTCGTGAGGCATTTATCAATTATCTTTTGCTGAACGGAGCCGGGCTGCACAATTGTTATCGCTCTGAGACCTGGGGTGTTTGATTTTCCAACCCAAGGTTGGAGTGTCGACGTGCCTGGAACGAGTTCCTTCACGGAAGCCAGAAGATGTGGCCTTGATGGGGCCGGTTGATGGGGAGTTGCAAGCTGTGATCTCTGACGCCGGCTTTCCATCGTCAAGCCACTCCTTCAGACAAAGCGCAAACGTCCTCTACACAGGGCTCAGGAACAGCTTCTACCCCTCTGTTACCAGGCTCCTAATTTGAGGAAGGACACCCCTTGTGATTGAGGAAGTGCAGCGTAGGTTCGCGAGATTAATCCCTGGGATGGCGGGACTGTCATATGGGGAAAGATTGAAAAGACTAGGCTTGTATTCACCGTCATTTAGAAGGATGAGGGGGATCTTATAGAAACATATACAATTATAAAAGGACTGGACAAGCTAGATGCAGGAAAAATGTTCCCAATGTTGGGCAAGTCCAGAACCAGGGGCCACAGTCTTAGAATAGAGGGGAGGTCATTTAAGACTGAGGTGAGAAAAAACGTTTTCATCCAGAGAGTTGTGAATTTATGGAATTCCCTGCCACAGAGGGCAGTGGAGGCCAAATCATTGGATGGGTTTAAGAGAGTTAGATAGAGCTCTAGGGGCTAGTGGAGTCAAGGGATATGGGGAGAAGGCAGGCACGGGTTATTGATAGGGGACGATCAGCCATGATCACAATGAATGGCGGTGCTGGCTCGAAGGGCCAAATGGCCTCCTCCTGCACCTATTTTCTATGTTTCTATGCTCCTGAACGGCTCTTCTACACGCTAGGGTACTGTCCGATTCACCTCTACACCATTGTGGACATTGGACTTTGTCTGTGGAACTGGTGCGCTACAATGCTGAGAACTATAGTCTGCATTCTGTACCTCCCCCTTTGCTCTACTTGAGTTTGAACTGATTGTATCTATGTACGGTAATATCTGAACGGTTTGGATAGCATGCAAAACAAAGTTCTTCACTGCACCTCGGTACATGTGACAACAATAAACCTGAATATAAACCTGCATAATGCTGCCTCCGTTGCAGTGTTTCAGGATCTTGTGACTTTGCTTAGCTTTGACACTCCCTTGGGTCTTCTAATTTCCCATCAATAGAGATCTGGAGTGGACTGAACAGGACTGGGCATAAAGAAGGGCCTCAAACTGAAACGTCATCTATCCATGTTCTCCACAGATGCTGCCTGGCTCACTCCAGCAATTTGTGTCTCTTTGTGTCAAGTCCAGGGGAGTTCCCCCTAATCCCATCCCCTCCCCCCCCCCCCCCCCAATCGCATCCCCCCCTCCCCCCCCCCCCCCCCCCCTCCCGCCACGGGTACCATTTAGAATGGAGATGAGGAAATACTTTTTTCGCCCAGAGTTGTGAGTCTGTGGAATTCGCTGCTGTAGAGGGCAGTGGAGGCTGATTCTCTGGATGCTTTCAAGGGTAGTTGAGGCCAGTTCATTGGCTATATTTAAGAGGGAGTTAGATGTGGCCCTTGTGGCCAAGGGGATCAGAGGGTATGGAGAGAAGGCAGGTATGGGATACTGAGTTGGATGATCAGCCATGATCATATTGAATGGCGGTGCAGGCTCGAAGGGCCGAATGGCCTACACCTGCACCTAATTTCTATGTTTCTATGTTTCTAAGAGAGAGTTAGATAGAGCTCTTAAAGATAGCGGAGTCGAGGGATATGGAGAGAAGGCAGGAACGGGGTACTGATTGTAGATGATCAGCCATGATCACATTGAATGGCGGTGCTGGCTCGAAGTGTCAAATGGCCTACTCCTGCACCTATTGTCTGTCTATTGTTCCAAGGAATAAAGTCATAGCCTGCCCAACCTCTCCCTGTAGCTCAGGCCCTTGAGTTCTTCCATCATCCTATGTCCTCTGCACTCATTCCAACTTAACAGCATCGTTCCTGCAGCAGCGTGACCAAAACTGCACACAATACTCCATGCAGCCTCACCAACATCTTATACAACTGTAACATCCCAACTTTGATTCTCAATGGCCTGACTAATGAAGGCCAATGTACCAAAAGCCTTCTTCACTACCCTGTGTACTTGTGTCACCACATTCATGAAACTGTGTACTCCTAGATCCCTCAGCTCCACGACACTCCCCAGGGCCCTGCCGATCATTGTGAAGGTCATGTCCTGGTTTGACTTCCCAAAATGGAACACCTCACACTTAACTGAATTAAACTCTATTTGCCATTCCTCGGCCCACTTGCAAACGGATCAAGATACCCCTGTAATTCTCATCATCATCGTCTTCACCGTCTATGATGCAACCTATTTTAATGTCAGCTGAGAACTGACTAACCTCGCTGTGTACACTCTCAGCCAACTCGTTGATGTCGATGGCAAACAGCAATGGGCCCAGCACCAACCCCTTGAGGTACACCACTAGTCGCAGGTCTCCAATCTTCTGCCAATTATGTATGCAGTTCTAGTTGAGTTTATTATTGTCAGCTATCCAGCTATTCTGCTGGGTACATGGTGGAATGGCATCAGCACATGAAGGCGGGGATTTCTGGTGAAATGCCTATCTGTTCATTCAAAGTTGTCCGTGCTGAGTTTATAGTTTAGTTCCAGTGTGGGCAAGTTGGGCCGAATGGCCTGTTTCCACACTGTATCGCTCCGTATCACTCTGTACTGCACGGAAACAGGCCCTGCGGCCCACCGACCAGTGATCCCCGTACACTAGCACTAGATACTAGACACACTAGGGACAATTTACAATTTTCACCAATGCCAATCAACCTGCAAACCAGTATGTCTTTGGAGTGTGGAAGGAAACCGGAGCACCCGGAGAAAACCCACGCGGTCACAGGGGGAACGTACAAACTCCGTACAGACAGCACCCGTGGTCAGGATTGAACCTGGGTCTTTGGCGCTGTGCGTCAGCACCTCTACCGCTGCACCACCCCTATTGTTCTAGAGAGTCGACAGTACTTCCCGCCTCAAGAGCTGTCCTTTGAACAATAGCTCATTGGCGCCCACTGGTGGTTTAGGATCCAAACCACACGTCCCACATCCAGTAAATCTCCTATAGAGACAGGGAACTGCAGATGCTAGGACCTTAAGCAAAACACAAAGTGCTGGAGGAACTCAGCGGGTCAGGCAGCATCTGTGGGGGGAATGGACAGCCAAAGTTTCGGGTCAGGAACCGATTTTCAGACTGATGTAGTAGGGAGGAGAAAGCTGGGATAGGGGTGGGGATGGGACAAAGTCTGAAAAATGGTAGGTGGGCACGGTGGCGCAGCGGTAGAGTTGCTGCCTCACAGCGACAGAGACCAGGGTTTGATCCTGACCATGGGTGCTGTCAGTATGGGGTTTGTGCCTTCTCCCTTTGACTGCATGGGTTTTCCAGTTTCCTCCCACACTCCAAAGATGTGCCGGTTTGTAGGTTAATTGGCTTGTGTAAATTGTAAATTGTCCCTGGTGTGCAGGATCGTGCTGGTGAACAGGGTGATCGCTGGTCAGCATGGACTCAGTGGGCTGAAGGGGGCCTGTTTCTGCACTGTAACTCTAAAGTCTAAAATCTAGAGGTGGGGTGAGGGGTGAGGGGTTGGTAGATGGGTGGAGGGGAATGACAAAGACCGGAGGTGAATGAAAGGTCAAATAAGGAGGGAAGAGAAGGAGTAAAATGTAAATCCAGAGGGAGGGATATAGGTTTAGGTTTATTATTATCATGTGTACCGAGGTACAGTGAGAGGTTTTGTTCTGCATGCTATCCAAAGAGATCAGATAACGCTATACATAGATACAATCAGATCAAACTCCAGTACAATAGGTAGAGCAAAGGAGAAGATACAGAGTGCAGAATATTGTTTAATCTAAATAAATTAAAACATAATAATAAGTGTTAGCTGGTGCCAAAAGATGCAAATTATTTTTTTGTAAATGCAATTTTTTTACTAAATTTGCAGATGATTTCATGGTAATCTCTTGTAGCGCACCAGTTCCACAGACAAAGTCCAATGTCCGCAATGGGGCAGAGGTGAATCGGACAGTACCCTAGCTTATGGAAGGGCCGTTCAGAAGCCTGATAACAGAGGGGAAGAATGGACGGAGGGGTGGGAAAGAGGGACGGGATTGTGGGAGGAATTGGTGTGGCCTAACCGGGGTTAGGGGGGCACAGCAAAGAAAGAGTTTTTTTTAGAGAAACAGCGCGGAAACAGGCCCTTCGGCCCGCCAAGTCCGCACCGGCCAGCGATCCCCGCACACTAGCACTATCCCACACACTAGGGACAATTTACATTTACAGCAAGCCAATTAACCCACAAACCTGTGTGTCTTTGGCGTGTGGGAGGAAGCCGAAGATCTCGGGGAAAACCCACGCAGTCACGGGGAGAACGTGGTAACTCCGTACAGACAGCACCCGTAGTCGGGATCGAACCTGGGTCTCCGGCGCTGTGAGGCAGCAACTCTACCGCTGCTCCACCGTGCTGCCAAGTGGGCAGAAGGGGTGTGCTCCTTAAAATTAATGTTCAATAATGGATACTGTGACAGCACAGAAGCCCCCCCTTTAGTCCATCTCGTCCACACTGGGCACCAAGCTTTGTACCAAAACCTGTCCTAACCCACATGGCCCACCAAGTTCCCTCAGATTATACCACGTATCCATACCCTTGGGGCTTTTTACTGTGGCTTATGTACTGTACGCTATATGGGAAATGGGGGCACCCATGCAGCCACAGGGAGAGCGTGCTAACTCCACACAGGCAGTTGAGGTCGAACCCAGGACACTGGGGCTGTGAGGCAGTGGCTCTATGAACTGTTCCCCCCCATTATCCAGTTACTGCCCCACCCGCGCCTTATTTGCTCAATCAAACATTCTCCTCAACCTCTACTCCGAGATTATACACAATGAACTGCAGATGCTGCTTTACGGAGAGGGACGCACAGTGCTGGAGTAACTGGGCGGGTGGGGCAACATCTGGATAGGTGACATTTTGGGTTGAGACCCTTTTTCAAACTGATTGCGGTGTGGGGAGGTCGGGAGAAAGGTTGAAGAGAGGTGGGGGTGGGATAAAACCTAGCAAGTGAGAGGTGGATACAGGATACAGGGGGTAGGAAGGTACAGCAGATGCTGGTTTAAACCGGATAGATACAAAAAACTGGAGTGACACAGCGTGGCAGGCAGCATATCTGGAGAGAATTCTGAAGAAGGTTTCTCGACCCAAAACATCACCCATTCCTTCTCTCCAGAGATGCTGTCTGTCCCTCTGAGTTACTCCAGCTTTTTGTGTCCATTACAGGTAAGGGTGGGTGGGGGGGGGGGGGGGGTTTGATTGGGGGATAGGGGGACAAAGGTGGACAAAGTTCTCCTTCCAATTCTTATTAAATCTTTCCCCTCTCACCTCAAACCGATGCCTTCTAGTTTTAGTCTCCCCTACTCTGGGATAAAGGCTACACCCTTCGTGAATTATTGATCCTAGATGGAGACAGAATACTCTCACAACTATCTACACAAACACCTAAATCTCCACGACACCAATTAGAGGCAGGAAACATGTTCCCGATGTTGGGGGAGTCCAGAACCAGGGGCCACAGTTTAAGAATAAGGGGTAAGCCATTTAGAACGGAGACGAGGAAACACTTTTTCTCACAGAGAGTTGTGAGTCTGTGGAATTCTCTGCCTCAGTGGAGGCAGGTTCTCTGGATGCTTTCACGAGAGAAATAGATAGGGCTCTTGAAAAAAGCAGTCAGGGGATATGGGGAGAAGGCAGGAACGGGGTACTGATTGTGATGATCAGCCATGATCACATGGCGGTGCTGGCACGAAGGGCCAAATGGCCTACTCCTGCACCAATTGTCTATTGTAAGTGGCATTTTTATGGATAGGTCTGGTAGTCAGCATGGATTTGGTGGGCTGAAGGGCCTGCGTTTGTGCTGCCTGTCTGATTAATTCCTCCTGTCACAGTATAACATCTGCAGCTTACCTAAAGCGAAATTAGTCGTACACTGTTGCTGTTTTCTTTGACAGTAAATATGAGGCTATATTTTTGCAAACGTCATAAGGTCATAAAGGGATAGGAGTTGAATTAGGCCATTCGGCCCATCAAGTTTGCTCCACCATTCAATCATGGCTGATCTATACGCTCCCTCCTAACCCCATTCTCCTGCCTTCTCCCCATAACCTCTGACACCCAAACTAATTAAGAATCTATCTGACTCTGCCTTAAAAATATAGTCCAATGGATAGTGCCATGGAACTGTTCAGCTGGGAAACAGACCCTTCGGCCCAAAACACTCATGCTGACCAATTTGCTTACCTAGCTTGTGCCACTTGCTTGTTGCTACCAAAGACCGCAATTTACAAATGAAATTAAAATGTCTGGAACGTGCTGCCAGGGGCTGTGGTGGAGGCAGATATAATTATGGCATTGAAGAGGCTTTTAGTCAGGCACATACATATGCAGGGAATGGAGTGAAACGGGTCATGTGCAAGCAGAGAAGATTAGGAGCATCTTCGGCAGGAACATTGTGGACCGAAGGGCCTGTTCCTCTGCTATACTATTCGAGTCTTAACCAGGAGGAGAAACAAGGAACTGCAGATGCAGGTTTACTAAAAAAAAGGGACTGAAGAAGGGGTTCCGAAAACGAAACGTCACCTATCCATGTTCTCCAGAGATGCTGCCTGACCCACTGAGTTACTCCAGCACTCTGTGTCTTTTATTTTAACTATGAGGAGGTTAGAAAGGGAATCACACACTCAAATTCCTGAAATTAGTTTTGTGCCACCAATTAGTGAAAGTTAGAATGAATTTGGATGGTGTTAATGTTGGAGCAGAGGATTTAATGTTGACTGTGCAAGGTCTCCCTTAGAATGGGATCTGCACGACTGAATTATTGATTAGTACGGGTGTTAGGGGTTATGGTGAGAAGGCAGGAGAATGGGGTGGGGGGGGGGAGAGATAGATCAGCCATGATTGAATGGTGGAGTAGGCTTGATGGGCCGAATGGCCTAATTCTGCTCCTATCACATGACCTTATGACTGCAATAAAATGAAGTGAGGTCTCAGAGTAATATTTCTATTACTCCACTAGGGGACATCAGTGTCCCAGAACCAAATGGAGAAACAAAGAACTGCAGTTGCTGGAATTTTAAAATATAAAGTGCTGGAGGAACTCGGCGGGTCGGGCAGTACTACCCATCCCATCTGCTAATCACATCCCCTTCTCCCCTCACCTGTACCCACCTACCACATGCCAGGGCTAATACTGCCCTCACCCCTTACCTCCTTTTCCTAGCTCTCTCATCCCTGCCACATCAATCTGAAGAAGGGTCCCAAGTTCACAAGTTATAGGAGTAGAATTAGGCCATTCGGCCCATCGAGTCCACTCCGCCATTCAATCATTGCTGATCTCTGCCTCCTATTCCCATTTACCTGCCATCTCCCCATAAACCTTGACACCCGATCTAATCAAGAATTTATCCGTCTCTGCCTTAAAAATATCCACAGATGGCCTCCACATCCCTCTGCGGCAATGAGTTCCACAGATTAACTACCCTCTGACTAAAGAAGTTCCTCCTCACCTCCTCTCTAAAATAGCGTCCTTTAATTCTGAGGCTATGACCTCTGATCCCAGTGGAAATATCCCTTCCACATCCAATTCCACATTCCACGTCCCGACTCGGAACGTTGTCTGGATGAGAAACTGCATCTCTCCTTGAGCCATGATGGGACTATTCGGAGACTTGGAAGTTGAGTGTGTTGTCGGAATGTGGCGACTCTCTGCGTGCAGTTCCAGAAGAGGATCTATTGCACTCAAGTATGGAACGATTTGACTACAGTACGACATTTCGGCTCGAGGCCCTTCTGCACACCGCACAATGTTTGCTGCAAGGATCATTGCCTGACATCAAGGTTATTAATAGAACCGCTCGCTGCCATCACACCTGCCACACAGACTATCTGTAGACAATTCCCCCGACATTTCCTGCTGTGTTGTGTGTGTCTGGAAGCTGGGCTGACGCAGACAGCAATGTACCTACTCTGGAAAATTACTGGTCAGTGCCATGCACTCCCCGCTCAACCCTCAGCACCATCCTTTCACCCCAACTGGATTCTCGGCTGCACGAAGGCTCAGCGATCGACAAGGCTGCTGGAGGCTTGAGCTGCTGTTCCCTGGCTACCTCGAGTTTTGTTTTGTTTTACTGCCTATTATTTCTCCTGGCATCCCGGGCAGCAACGAAGGTCCTCCACTCAGTAGTATTGATTCCTCCAGTTGCTGTTTCCGTAACATATTTGTTTTACGAGACAGGGTTGTTGGCCCTGTGCTCGACCTCCAACCTGGAGGACCAGTGGATCGCTCTTCGTCTCTCCTCTACCCTTCGACCTGTCCAGGCACGGGGGACCCTAACAGGAGGCGAATCTCCCGCTGGCATAGCTCAAGGGGTCACTGAGGCACACAAGCTCCCCGACCACGACAAGGTGGCAATCCAACAGGGAGGGCTACCTCAGGGAGAGCATTTATTGCCCCACCCTAGGTTTATCTGCTGTGAGAGTCGTGGAGATGCACAGCAGGGAAACAGGGTCTTTGACCCAATTTATCCATGCTGATCATTGCCTTACCAAGCTGGGCCCACTTGCCTGCATCTAGCCATGTACCTGTCAGTTTCATTTCAATTACCTACCACCTTCTCTAGCAGCTTGTTACATATACCCACCACCCTCTGCATGGAAAAATTGCTCCTCAGGTTCCTATTAAATCTTTCCTCTCACACCTTAAACCTCTGCTCTTTTAGTTGTAGACTCTCCTACCCTGGAGAAAGATAATAAATATTATTTATTCGACGACCGTTTCACTGAATACATGGTCGGTCTGCTTACTGCATCTTCTGGTTGCTAACCATTTTAACCTGCCTTCCCATTGCCACACTGACCTTTCTGTCCTGGGCCTCCTCTATTGACAGAGCTGGAGGAACTGCACCTCAGATTTCACGTGGGTAGCTTACAGAAACATAGAAAATATGTGCAGGAGTAGGCCATTCGGCCCTTCGAGCCTGCACCGCCATTCAATATGATCATGGCTGATCATCCAACTCAGTATCCTCCATACCCACTGATACCTTTAGCCACAAGGGCCACTTCTAACTCCCTCTTAAATATAGCCAATGAACTGACCTCAACTACCTTCTGTGGCAGAGAGTTCCACAGATTCACCACTCTCTGTGTGAAAAAACATGTTTTTCTCATCTCGGTGCTAAAAGATTTCCCCCTTATCCATAAACTGTGATGCCTTGTTCTGGACTTCCCCAACATCGGGAACAATCTTCCTGCATCTAGCCTGTCCAACCCCTTAAGAATTTTGTAAGTTTCTATAAGATCCCCCCTCAATCTTCTAAATTCTAGCGAGTACAAGCCGAGTCTATCCTGTCTTTCTTCATATGAAAGTCCTGACATCCCAGGAATCAGTCTGGTGAACCTTCTCTGTACTCCCTCTATGGCAAGAATGTCTTTCCTCAGATTTGGAGACCAAAACTGTACACAATACTCCAAGTGCGGCCTCACCAAGGCCCTGTACAACTGCATGAGAACCTCTCTGCTCCTATACTCAAATCCTTTTAATATAACCCAACGATATGAGCTTTGAATTTTCTAATTTTAGGTAAGTTATACATACACTCCCCTCTTCCCCCTGTTTCCCTTCCTCCACTGAACGTTAGTTAACCAGTTTCTCAGTTCGCATCGATGCATCCCTCTTGGGATCACACACCGTCCCTAGCCAACAATCGGCCTATCAGGGAACCTCCCTGCCTGAGGTCATCTGTGTAGAAAGGAATTGGAGAAGCTGGTTAAAACCACTAAATGCTGCTGTAACTCAGCGGGTCAGGCAGCATCTCTGGGGAGAAGGATTGGGCGATGTTTCGGGTCGAGACCCTTCTTCAGACTAGTTAGGGATATCTCTCATTTCCCTTATCCCTAACTAGTCTGAAGAAGGGTCTCGAACCAAAACGTTACCCATTCCTTCTCTCCGGGGATGCTGTCCTGCTGAGTTACTCCAGCCTTTTGTATCTATCTGAGGTCATCTGTTGCAGCCCTGATTTGCCCTTGTCCTCTCTTGCTTCAAGTTCCCCTCCAATCAGTCTGAAGAAGGGTCCTGACTTGAAATGACCCACATCCATTTTCTCCAGAGATGCTGCCTAACTTGTTGAGGCATTCTGTGTCTTTTTTTGTAAACCAGCATCTGCAATTCCTGGTGTCTCTACTTCCTCTGGAAGCCATTTTTATATACCCATCATTGCTAATAACATCACCATTGAAGGTCTTAGTCCAGAGGAGGTTCATAAAAATAATCCCAGGAATTGGGGGGTTAATATATGATGACCATTTGACAGCACTGGGCCTCTACTCGCTGGAGTTTAGAAGGATTAGGAGGGGACCTCATTGAAACTTACCAAATACTGAAAGGCCTGGATAGAGTGGATGTGGAGAGGATGTTTCCACTAGTGGGAGTCGAGGACTAGAGGTCATTAAAGGGTGTTCCTTTAGGAAGGAGATGAGGAGGAGGAATTTATTTTGGGAGGAAAATGGAGGCCAAGTCAATGGATATTTTTAAAGCAGAGATAGATATTCTTGATTAGTACGGGTGTCAGAGGTTATGGAGCGAAGGCAGGAGAATGGGGTTAGGAGGGAGAGATAGATCAGCCATGATTGAATGGCAGAGTAGGTGCGATGGGCTGAATGGCCTAATTCTGCTCCTATGATATGTTGATTAGGAGTTTACAAAGTGTGCTGAAATATTCCGGTAGTATAAATAAGGTTCATAGACAGCTAGAACATCAAGTATGTTTAATATATAAAATGGAGAGCTGGTAGTGCAGAACCAACTTCAAAACTTGGAAGGATGAGCAGTAGCCATGCAAGCTGCAGGAAGTGATTGAGTCTCATAATGTGATGGCCATAGTTGGTGGTTCCCAGTCAGACAAACGTCTGAGCAATGGCTAGCACTTTGGAGTACTCCCCTTTCAGCCGCCGCAGGCTGGTGGGGATGGGCACCTTGATGCGTGTCCCGGTGGGGTTGCCGTTGTCTTCGATGAGCACCACGTTGTTGGAGTCGAACCTGGCCGTCATCCTGGGGCCGGGCATCTTGTGGCCGACGATCAGAGCTTTCTTCTTCTGCCCTTTGATGGCCAGCAAGATCTTGTCGCCCACTTTGCCGACGCCGTTCTTGGTGTAGACGTGAATGCACTTGGGTGGCCGGTGGTACGGGGTGTTGCCGAGGGGGCTGTTGTCCACCACCCGCACATTGGTCATTTTCTGTATGGCCGCACAGACCGGCGAGGTACTGAGGCGAGGGGCGGGAACGGAAAAACCAGTGTAAACAACAGATACAAAAACGCACGAGTAGGACGGAAGTCTTCCCTCCACCACCCACCATTCGATTGAGGCACAAGGAACTGCAGATGCAGGAGTAACTCAGCGGGCCAGGCAGCATCTCTGGAGAACATGGATAGGTGACATTTCTGGGCAGGTACCCTTCTTCAGACCCAATTCGAAGCTTATAGTCTGCTTACATTTACACTCAGTTCATACTCACACCACACCAATCAAAGGAAGAATAATTTCAAGGGGGGCAAATGTAAACCTGGGGAAAGCAGGAGACATACAGCACAGAAACAGGTCCTTCGCCTCAATGACTCCTCAAGTTATCCCCATTTTATCCCATTTGGCCCATATCCCTTTAAACCACAGTACTGTACAGGAACAGGTTGTACTCAATGTCTGTGCTGAACATGATGGCAAGTTAAACTAATCTCCTCTGCCTACAGATTCAACTTTAATTGTCATTGTCAGTGTACAGTATAGAGACAACAAAATGCAGTTAGCATCTCCCTGGAAGAGCGACATAGAATGTGATTTCAATAAATAAATCTATTTACATGTATACAGACATAGTGTTTTTTCCTGTGGGAGGAGTGTCCAGGGGTGGGGGGGGGGGGGGGGGGGGGGGGGGGGGGGGGGGGGGGGGGGGGGGGGGGGGGGGTGGGGGGGTGGGGGGGGGGGGGGGGGCAGGGGGGGGTGGGGGGGGGGTGGGGGGGTGATTGGCAGTCACCGAGGTACGTTGTTGAGTAGAGTGACAGCCGCCGGGAAGAAGCTGTTCCTGGACCTGCTGGTCCGGCAACGGAGAGACCTGTAGCGCCTCCCCAGATGGTAGGAGGGTAAACAGTCCATGGTTGGGGTGATGCTGAGCGCCCTCCGCAGACAAAGCTTGCTTTGGACAGACTCAATGGAGGGGAGTGAGGAACAGGTGATGCGTTGGGCAATTTTCACCACCCTCTGCAGTGCTTTACGGTCAGAGACAGAGCAGTTGCCATACCATACTGTGATACAGTTGGTAAGGATGCTCTCGATGGTGCAGCGGTAGAAGTTCACCAGGATCTGAGGAGACAGATGGACCTTCTTCAGTCTCCTCAGGTAGAAGAGACGCTGGTGAGACTTCTTGACCAGAGTTGAGGTATTGTGGGTCCAAGAGAGGTCATCGGAGATGTTGACCCCCAGGAACCTGAAGCTGGAAACATGTTCCACCTCCGTCCCGTTGATGTGGATGGGGGTGTGCGTGCCGTCCCTAGACTTCCTGAAGTCTACAATGAGCTCCTTGGTCTTCTAGGAGTTAAGGGCCAGGTTGTTGTCAGCGCACCATGCTGCTAGGAGCTGGACCTCCTCCCTATAGGCCGACTCATCGTTGTTGCTGATGAGGCCAATCACCGTTGTATCATCTGCATACTTGATGATGGTGTTAGTACCATGTACAGGTGTGCAGTCATAGGTGAAGAGGGAGTAGAGGAGGGGGCTCAGCACACAGTCCTGTGGAACGCCGGTGAGGGTTGAAGAGGTGTGCTTGTCTAGCCTAACAAACTGGGGTCTGTTGGTTAGAAAGTCCAGTATCCAGTTGCAGAGGGAGGGGTCGATGCCCAGGTTACCGAGTTTGGTGATCAGTTTAGAGGGTATAATGGTGTTGAATGCTGATGCTACATGCCATCCATTGCACTCCATTCCCCGCATATCCATCTGCCTATCTAAAAGCATCTTAACAGCCACTATCGTATCTGCCCCCACCACCTTCTGTGTACAAAAATATGCCCAATACCTATCCTTTAAACTTTGACCCTCCCAGCAGATCATCAGAAAAATTAAAGGGAGACAAAAAATGCTGGAGAAACTCAGTGGGTGAGGCAGCATCCATGGAGAGCAGGAACAGGCAACGTTTCGGGTCGAGAACCTGAAGGGCTGCCTCACCCGCTGAGTTTCTTCAGCATTTTTTGTCTACCTTCGATTTTCCCAGCATCTGCAGTTCTTTCTTAAACATCAGAAAAATCAAGCAGGTTCACCCGTGCCCTTCAAAGGGCATAGAACGGTGCAGCACAGAACAGGCCCTTTGACCCACAATATCCAGGCCAAACATAATGCCCGTTAAACTAACCACCTCTACCTACATGTGATCCATCTCCCTCCACATCCCTGTGCCTATCTATAAACCTCAAGAGTCGTAGTGGTGAAAAGCATTTAAAGCTGAATGGCAGATTAATGGCATTCAAAATTAATCCTTGTGTATGTTAGAATCTAGGGATGTGAGAAATTGGGTTTGGATAGTATTATTACAAAATTATGTGCATGATGAACAGCATGGACTCTTTCTGTTCCATCTACATGACTCTTCCTAGGAGGAAGAAAGATTCCAAGGGGAGTAAGGGGCGACCGTGACTAACAAGGGATGTCAGGGATAGTATAAAAATAAAAGAGAAGAAGTACAACGTAGCAAAGATGAGCGGGAAGCAAGAGGATTGGGTAATGTTTAAAGAGCAACAGAAGATAACTAAAAAGACAATACGGGGAGAAAAGATGAGGTACGAAGGTAAGCTAGCCAAGAATATAAAGGAGGATAGTAAAAGCTTCTTCAGGTATGTGAAGAGGAAAATATTAGTTATGACCAAAGTTGGACCCTTGAAGACCGAAAAAGGTGAATTTATTATGGGGAACAAGGAAATGGCAGATGAGTTGAACAGGTACTTTGGATCCGTCTTCACTAAGGAGGACACAAACAATCTTCCTGATATACTCGTGGCCAGAGGATCTGGGGTGACAGAGGAACTGAAGGAAATCCACATTAGGCAGGAAATGGTGTTGGGTAGACTGATGGGACTGAAGGCTGATAAATCCCCAGGGCCTGATGGTCTGCATCCCAGGGTACTTAAGTGGCTCGAGAAATCATGGATATATTGGTGATAACTTTCCAATGTTCTATAGACTCAGGATCAGTTCCTGTGGATTGGAGGGTAGCTAATGTTATCCCACTTTTTAAGAAAGGCGGGAGAGAGGAAACAGGGAATTATAGACCAGTTAGACTGACATCGGTGATGGGGAAGATGCTGGAGAATTATAAAAGATGAAATAGCCGCACATTTGGATAGCAGTATCAGGATCGGTCCGTGTCAGCATGGATTTACGAAGGGGAAATAATGCTTGAATAATCTTCTGGAATTTTTGAGGATGTAACTAGGAAAATGGACAAGGGAGAGCCAGTGGATGTAGTGTACCTGGACTTTCAGAAAGCATTTGATAAGGTCCCACATAGGAGATTGGTGGGAAAAATTAGGGCACATGGTATTGGGGGTAGTGTGCTGACATGGATAGAAAATTGGTTGGCAGACAGGAAACAAAGAGTAGGGATTAACGGGTCTCTTTCACCTCACTCAGTCTCTGCCAGACCCAGGAAGCGAGAGGGTCACGGCTCTCTGAGCTGCGAATAACACTGAACGCACGTCTACTTCACAGTGAGTCCCCTCGATGCGGCTGTAAAGTGGCCGCAGCCCAATTGTTTGCCTTGCTTTTTAAAAAAGTTTGTGTTCACAAAATGAATTTTGGTTGTCGGGTGGCTGCCCAATTGTTTGCCTCGCCTTTTTTAAAAAGTTTGTGCTCATAAAATGAATTTTGGTTGTCGGGTGGCTGCAGCCCAATTGTTTGATCGCCTTTTTTAAAAGTTTGTGTTCACGAAATGAATTTTGGTTGTCCGGTGGCTGCAGCCCAATTGTTTGCTTTGGCTTGGCTTTTAGAATCGTTGCAACAGTTGGCTGCCAGACCAAGAATCCATTCGGCCCACAAGGTCTATACTAGCCCTCTGGAAACCAGTACCTTCGGCCCGCAACACTCAAATTAGCGCAACAGACAGCCCCCCCCCCCCCCCCCCCCCCCCCCCCCACACACTGTCGAGCAGTATTGGAATTGGTGGAGAGGTGGAATATTGCGTTGGTGACCAGTCCTGCCGTGTGATGCTGGGACCCACCGGGTCCTACTTAGTCTAGTTTACAATATACATCGATGATTTGGATGAAGGGATCCAAAGTAACATTAGCAAATTTGCAGTTGACACAAAGCTGGGTGGCAGTGTGAACTGTGAGGAGGATGCTATGAGAATTCAGGGTGACTTGGACAGGTTGGGGGAGTGAGCAGATGCATGGCAGATGAAGTTTAATGTGAGGTTATCCACTTGGGTATCAAAAACAAGAAGGTAGATTACTATCTAAATGGCGTCAAGTTGGGAAAAGGTGAAGTACAACGGGATCCTGACCTTGTTCATTAGTCTAAGAAAGTAAGCATGCAGGTACAGCAGGCAGTGAAGAAAGCGAATGGCATGTTGACTTTTATAACAAGAGTCGAGTATCGAAACAAATAGGTCCTTCTGCAGTTGTACAGGGCCCTAGTGAGACCACACCTGGAGTATTGTGTGCAGTTTTGATCCCCTAATTTGAGGAAGGACATTCTTGCTATTGAGGGAGTGCAGCGTAGGTTTACAAGATTAATTCCCGGGTTGGCGGGACTGTCATATGCTGAGAGAATGGAGCAGCTGGGCATGTACACTCTGGAGTTTAGAAGGATGAGAGGACATCTTATTGAAACATATAAGATTGTTAAGGGTTTGGACAAGCTAGAGGCAGGAAACATGTTCCCGATGTTGGGGGAGTCCAGAACCCGGGGCGTCAGTTTAAGAATAAGTGGTAAGCCATTTAGAATGGAGATGAGGAAACAAATTTTCTCACAGAGAGTTGTGAGTCTGTGGAATTCTCTGCCTCAGAGGGCGGTGGAGGCTGGTTCTCTGGATACTTTCAAAAGAGAGCTAGATAGGACTCTTAAAGATAGCCGAGTCAGGGGATATGGGGAACGGGGTACTGATTGGGATGATCAGCCATGATCACATTGAATGGGGGTGTTGGCTCGAAGGGCCGAATGGCCTACTCCTGCACCTATTTTCTATTGTCTATGGTTCAAATGAAAGCAGATGAAAAGGCTGTGGGTTCAAGTCCTACGATGGAGATACTGTAAGTACATAATTGTAGGCTGTAACTCCAGAGGAAAGGCAGCAGCTCTACCGCTGTGCCTCTGTATTGCCTGAGGGACAACCTTGTGACAAATATGCAGTACCTGAACATCCGGCAAAGTGCTTCTGCAGTCGGAGTCAAAGGCACGAAGCCCCTTGTCAACAGTGCCATCGGGAACCCGAAGAACACAATAATCACAGCGGGAAAAACGTGAAGATTCTGGAAATCCGCGTTAATATTAGGAAGCACTGTGAATGCTTAGCAAGGCAGGTTGCATCTGAGGAGAGAAAAACAAATCAGCCCTTCAGTTCACTGACTGTTTTCATTGATGGACCTTTATTTAAGTTTTTAAAATAATTAGACCAAGTGGGACCCGTTGGGCCCCGTTCCCCTAACACAATATTCCACCACTCGCCCATTCCCCCAACGCAACGAGTTTCCCCCAACACAATATTTCTAATGTTACACCGAATATTCCTAATGTTACACCAACATTCTGAACACGAGTCCCAACACAAAACATTATCTGTTCATTCCCTCCACGGATGCTGCCTAACCGACGGAGTTCCTAAAATACTTTGCGTTCTGCTCCAATATTACCCTCACCTCCTCTCCCTCACTCCCCCCTCATCATCATCCCATCACCCTCCCCCTCAACCCAACACATCATCCCCCTCACCCACCCACACCTTCACACCCTTACCCCTCCCATCCCCTCACCTCCATCCCATGACCCCTCCCCGCAACACCACCTCTCATCCTCTCAACCCCTCCCTCATCCTCACCATCTCTCTCCCTCCTCACCATTCTCCCTCTCCCACCAGATGTTCACCCACACCTTCACACACCCCCGCCCCCTCACACAGAAAACCCTCACACCCTAACCCCCCGCATTCTCACACCTTCACCTCTTCATCCTAAACCCCCCTCCCTCATACCTTCATCCTCACCCTTTCAGCTTCACACACATCCTCAATTTCATACCGTCACCCACACATCCTCTCCCCTTCCCCCTCACCTTCATCCTCACCCCCTCTCACCTCCCGCTCACCCCCCCAGTCTCACCCCTTCCCCTCACCCCTTCATCCTCACCTCCCCCCTCTCACCTCCCCCTCGCCCCCACTCTCACCCCTTCCCCCTCACCCACACATCCTCACCCCCTCATCCTCAACCCCCTCTCACCTCCCCCTCGCCCCCACTCTAACCACTTCCCCCTCACCCACACATCCTCACCCCCTTCATCCTCACCCCCTCACCTCCCCCTCGCTCACTCTCACCCCTCCCCCTCACCCCTTCCCCCCTCACCCACACATCCTCACCCCCTCTCCGTACCCTCACCAATCCCTCCCTCACACCTTCATCCTCACACCCCCAACCTTTCTTCCTCACTCCTCCCCTCCTCACCTTCACCCTCACACTCTCACCCCCTCCATCACCCTTTCACCCCCTCACACCTTCACCTTCACCTTCCTCTCCCTCTCCCTCCTCCCATCCCATCCCCACTCTACCCAAAGATGCTGTAGCTACTATAGGATCATTGGCTCTAACCCCCCCTCACCCTCGCCCTCACCCCGCGCGCTGTGATCCGGCACCGCTCGCCCTCCGCCACGCACGCGCGCTGACGCGTCACGCTGCGCGGAAACCCTGGCAACGTCGCGGCGGGGCTGGACGTCGCGCTGAAGCCGGGCGGTGACGTCAGCGCGTGGAGCTGGAGGGGCGGGGCCAGAGAGCACGTCCTGGCGGTGACGTCAACGCGCTATGCCGGAGGGCGGGGCCAGAGAGCACGTCCTGGCGGTGACGTCAGCGCGCCCGGCTGGAAGGCGGGGGCAGAGAGCACGTCCTGGCGGTGACGTCAGCGCGCCCGGCTGGAGGGCGGGGCCAGAGAGCACGTCCTGGCGGTGACGTCAGCGCGCTCGGCTGGAGGGAGGGAGGGAGGCCATCCATCCACTTGTTGTCTGTCGCCTCCTCCAGTCGGTCACTGGCAAGTGTTCGCTCGGCGGCCTCCAGGCAACAGTGTCGCTCTGCCGTCGCCGTCTGAAGCCCCGACGGATTGACCGTGTCTTTCTCCGCGCCTGGATGGAGCCCGGGCCCGAGCGGCGGGCTGGTTGCTAGGGAGCGGCCGGCAGCAGTGCAGGTAGGAGCCCGGTTAGCCGGCCGGCCAGCGGGCATACAGGCATACATACATACATACAGGCGCTGCAGGGACATACATACATGCACCACTACACATAACCCAGTTCAATTCAACTCCTTCCGCAGCGGCTTGTAAAGGAGCCGGCGTCTATTGCCCCTTCCAGTTCCTAATAGAAACAAGGATTGCAGATACTGGTTTAAAAAAAAACAATTCTAATTTCCACTGCCCGGTCTACCTATTTTTTCCCCTTCAATACAAGACTGTATTTATATCTACAGCACAGAATGGCTTGGGCATTCTGACGTTAAATATTCAGGCAGTAGGAGCGGCTGCTGCGATTAATTCCAGTTGATTTTGCATTTGTACACCCGTCAGTTTTGCAATTGGATCCCGTGTGTGTGTGTTTGGAGAAGGTTGGGAAGGATAAGGATTTCTACCCTTTTATCTACACGGTATCGCGTGTCCTTGTTTACGGCTTTTTATGCGAAGGGGGAGAAACGGCTCTAGAGCTACAATCCGTAAATCTGCTCCACTACAATCCGTAATACCGTGTTTGCATCGGCAAATTTTAATCCTTCTCAATTCTGGGATCGTCATTTGAGTTCTACGAGGTGAGTAATATTGCGTGCGAAATATTTTCTATCAGCCCATCATATTTTAATAATTGATGTCGCAGTTCGCAGCAGGTCGGTTTCATCCTTTTCGTGTTGCGCTTGGTTGTTGACGATCCGATTACTCTCTTCACAATTTTAATTTTGTTGACTGCGAGGCGGTAAACAGTGAAAGCTGGATATTTGAATTGAACTGAGGCTTGTGAAACGAATCGAGAACTTGGGGTAGGTGAGATGTTTGAAGTATCCTATGGTAGACAAAAAATGTTGGAGAAACTCAGCGGGTGAGGCAGCATATCTGGAGAGAAGGAATTGGCGATGTTTCGGGTCGAGTCCCTTCTTCAGTATCCTATGTTGATCATTGGATTTTCTACTTTGATCCTTTTCTGTTGTTGATTTTTAATTGTCTCGAAGGTGCTAATCCATGTTGGGTCATTATTTAGGGACGGAACTGCAGATGCTGGTTTAATCCGAAGATGGACACAAAAAGGTGGAGTAATTTAGCGGGTCAAAGAGCATCTCTGGAGAAAAGGAATGGGTGACGTTTCGGGTTGAGACCCTTCTTCAGTCTATATGACTCGAAACGTCGCCTATTCCTTCTCTCCAGAGATGCCGTCCTACCTGCTGAGTTACTCCAGCATTTTGTGTCTATCCTATTCATTATTCATTACTCATCTGATCATCTGTAATTTACAGGTATAAATATACCCTAGATGTTCTTATAATATGGAGTGTAAAAACTATCCAAGGCTGGTCGCAAATTGAGACTTGGCAAAACTCAAAACTGTTGCAAGCTTTGCTGCAACTAGCGGGCTCGAACTGCAGATGTGGGCGACCCTACTGTGGACTTTGTTATGGTTATACTGTGTAGTAATGGTTTTACAGTATTATGTTCGTGTTTCCTAGTATTGCTGATTATTTACTATATTCTGTGCATTTATTATGTTATTACATCGCTGAGCCTCCAAATCCGAGGAAGGACATTATTGCCATAGAGGGAGTGCAGAGAAGGTTCACCAGACTGATTCCTGGGATGTCAGGACTTGCATATGAAGAAAGACTGGATAGACTTGGCTTGTACTCGCTAGAATTTAGGAGATTGAGGGGGGATCTTATAGAAACTTACAGGGGTTGGACAGGCTAGATGCAGGAAGATTGTTCCCGATGTTGGGGAAGTCCACGACAAGGGGTCACACCTTAAGGATAAGGGGGAAATCCTTTAAGACCGAGATGTGAAAAACATTTTTCACACAGAGAATGGTGAATCTCTGGAACTCTCTGCCACAGAGGGTAGTTGAGGCCAGTTAATTGGCTATATTTAAGAGGGAGTTAGATGTGGCCCTTGTGGCTAAAGGGATCAGGGGGTATGGAGAGAAGGCAGGTACAGGACACTGGGTTGGATGATCAGCCATGATCATATTGAATAGCGGTGCAGGCTCGAAGGGCCGAATGGCCTACTCCTGCACCTATTTTCTGTGTATCTATGTGTCTATCTAAAAGGTGCAGCAAGTAAGAATGTAATTGCTCTGTTTCAGGTGTATATATATATATATGACAATTATACACACTTGACGTGTGAGTAGTGTGCATGTCTATGAGCAATAGTGTTGTAATACAACCACTAAAGATTTATTTTCACCTGTGCAACAAAGTCATTTTTTCCTATGTGCTTGCCTGTTTTTGGGTCGTCAATAACGTACATAAAACGTCACAGCACAGAAACTGGCCCTTCGGCCCTTTGGCCCTCGGTGCCTGTACTGAACATGACGCCAGATTAAACAAGTCTCCTCTCCCTGCATGTGATCCACACTCCCCCAGTCCCAGCATATCCATGGGCCTATCTAAAAGTCTTGTAAGCACTACTATCGTAGCTGTCTCCACCACCACCCCTGGCAGCGCGATCCAGGGTCCTGGCTTCGTTCTGGCTTTGTACCCTATCTCTGCCTCTTGTAATTTTATATACCTAAGAGGGTTGTGCATATTGTGAGGGTGTTGGAGACGATAAAGGTTGAGAAATAGTTGTCAGAATGGGTCGTACGGCCCACAGCGAAGAGGTATTGTTTATTTAACATTTTAATATTTACTAATAGGATATTTTTACACTTCTGGGCGGAAGAGGGGACTTTACTGGAAATTAAGTAAACACATCATGATGTGTGAATATTGGCATGTGCGTTGTGAATAGCTCTATTCGGCTGTTATGAGTAATTAGATCATGATGCAGATCTTCCCGTCATTGAGGTGTGCATTTATATTCAATGAGATATTCTTACCATCAAAACACATCAAGAGCCAAGTCAAAATTCATACTTGCTTCACATTAGTTTTTTTTTTATTATTAAGCGGAGTTACAATCAAACTGTCTTAAAGAAGGAACTGCAGATGCTGGCTTACCAAAAAAAAGGGACACAGTGCTGGAGTATTCAGCGGGTCAGGCAGCGGCTCTGGGGGAGCCTTCTTTAGATTGGTCAGGACCCATCTTCAGATTGATTGGGGGGGGGGGGGGGGGGGGGGGGAAACAAACCTGTAAAAGACCGGTGACGTTTTGGTCGTCATACAGTGCCCTCCACAATGTTTGGAACAGACCCATCATTTATTTATTTGCCTCTCTACTCCACAATTTGCGATTTGTAATAGAAAAAATCACATATGGTTAAAGTGCACATTGTCAGATTTTAATAAAGGCCATTTTGGGTTCAGTTCGGGTGATTGACTTGGCCATTCAACAATTTACAATTTTTTCGTTTTGAAAAATTCCTTTGTTGCTTTAGCAGTATGTTTGGGATTATTGTTTTGCTGCAGAATGAACCACTGGCCAATAAGTTTTGAGGCATTTGTTTGAGCTTGAGCAGATAGGATCTATACACTTAAGAATTCATTATGCTACTACCATCAGCAGTTGTATCATCACTGAAGATAAGTGAACCAAAACCTTCAGCAGCCATACATGCCCAGGCCATAACATCCCCACCACCGCGTTTCATAGATGAGGTGGTATGCTTTTGATCTTGGGCAGTTCCTTCTCTTCTCCATACTTTGCTCTTGCGATCACTCTGGTTAATCTTCATCTCTTCTGTCCACAGACCTTTTTCCCGAACTGTGGTTGCTCTTTTAATTAATTACTTGGTAAACTGTAACCAGGCCATCCTACTTTTGCGGCTAACCAGTGGTTTGCATCTTGCAGTGTAGCCTCTGTATTTCTGTTCATGAAGTCTTCTGCAGACAGTGATCATTGTCAAATCCACATCTGACTTTTGAGTGTTTCTCATGTGTCGTACAGGTGTTTGGGGATTTTTCTTTTTTATAGAGAGAATTCTTCTGTCATCAGCTGCGGCGGTCTTCCTTGGCCTGCCAGTCCCTTTGCGATTAGTAAGCTCACCAGTGCTCTCTTTCTTCTGAATGATGTTCCAAACAGTTGATTTTGGTAAGCCTAAGGTTTGGCTGATGTCACTAACAGTTTTATTCTTGTTTCTCAGTCTCCTAGTGGCTGCTTTGGCTTTCATTGACACAACTTTGGTCCTCATGTTGATAAACAGCAATAAAAGTTTCTAAAGGTGATGGAAAGACTAGGTGCTGAGAACTCTCTTACACCTGCATTATAAACACCTCTGAAGCCACGTGTCCCAAACATTATGGTGCCCTGAAATGGGGGGACTATGTATAAACACAGCAGTGATTTCTACATGGTGAAACCAAAATGTATAAAAATACCCTTTAATTAAAATCTGACAATGTGCACTTTATTTTTTCTATTACAAATCTCAAATTGTGGAGTACAGAGGCAAATAAATAAATGATGGGTCTTTGTCCCAAACATTATGGAGGGCACTGTATGTCCGAACAAGGGGAAAATGAAATTCTTACTTGTAGCAGTGCAACAGGCCTACAAACACAATACACACAGATAATACATAATGAGAACACACAAAAACAAAAGACAGTCCATCGAAGTTCCTAGTTGAGGCTAGTGTAATGAATGAAATGTTCAAGAGCCTGATGGTTGTTGGGAAGAAGCTATTCTTGAAGCTTCATTTTTAGATCCCTATACTACCAGAAGGTTGGGGTGAGATGAGAGCGTGGCCAGGGTGGTCTAGGTCTTTGATATTGGCTTCCTTGATGAGGCAGCAGCACCTGTCAATCCCTTCAATGACTCATCCCATCTTAAGGTTATGCTTCCTAGTTTGTGACATCTCACGATGGCAACAGCGAGGTAACCAAACTGCGACAGTGCCCTCTGGTATGACTTGCATTTATGTAGCGACCTTTGTTTCAAACTATTTCCCGTAGATTTAATTGTTGAAAGACAAGAGTGATGTGTGAACAGATTTAGCACTTTTTATTGTCCTTCAGCTGCCCACAAGCTAATATGAAAGGAATGGCTTTAATTTTTGGTGGTATTGATAGAAGAATTGTGGTTGGTCTTCTGGTTAAACTTGAGCTTCACTGTATATCGGTACATGCGGTGATAAAGAACCATTGACTTATCTTCCTAGTGATGTGCAATTGAGCACGGGCCACAAATTCGATGAACATCTTCCACTCTCACTCTCGCCCAATCTTGCGATTGCAATAAAATTGCATCCCGAGTGCTTATTTGTCAGATGCGCTGGATATGAACTAAAGAAGGAAGTCCTTGTTTAAAAAGGCAAAAGTGCTGGGGCAACTCAGCAGGTTGGGCAGCATCTCTGGAGAACATAGGTAGGTGGCGTTTTGGATCGGGAGCCTGCTTCAGACTGATTGTGGGCGTAAAGCTGGAAGATAGTTGAGGTAGGACAAAGCTTGGCAAGTAATGGTGAACACTGGTGAGGAAAGTTCTTAAGCTTTATGCACGCAAGATGTAATAGCAATAAACATACACCAATTCAATTATTCTAAGTAATTATTCACAATGGTGCAGAAGTATGTCGAGCAGGAGTTCCCAACCTTTTTCATCCCGTTTACCCCTGGCAATTTCAATAGCACATAACAATGTTATTTCACTTATTTATGAACAACTAATGATGAACAGATACCAGAACCATGCACAGTCAGTCAATGACAGTACAAATCCAGAATCAATGAATTTACCCCCTGGGTAGGTGAAATTTCCCCCCCTGGGGGTAAATGTACCCCAGGTTGGGAACCTTTGATGTAGAGCAACCGCATTAGTTCATTGTCGAGGTAAGTGATGTACAAGGTGGTTCAGAAGCCGGATGGTTGATGAGGAGAATCTATCCTTGACCCTGAGGTCATGGTTATCAGAATCCTGTGCTCTCTTCCCAATGGGAGCAGCGAGGAGAGAGTGTAGCCAGGGTGGTGCGGGTCTTTGACAAATTGCTGCACCTCCAGTAGATACCTTTGCTAGTGGGGAGGTCAGTACCTGTGTCCATCACCTTCTGCAGCCTCCCTTCGTTCTTGAGCATTCAAATTTACAAACCAAGCAGTATGCTCGCTGCCGTGCACTTGTTGAAGCCCGGTAGAGTGTTTGGCAAAATGCCTAATCGCCTCCAAACTTCTGAGGAAGTAAAGGCATTAATGTGTCTCTATGGATTTGAAGCTGCTGCGCTGCTTTTTACAGGAAGCTGGCATGGCACAAACTGACCCAAGCCAACACTATTTGCAAGTGGAAAGATGTTGCTAAACTGGAAAGAGAGCAGAGAGGATTTACGAGGCTGCTGCCAGGACTTGAGAGCCTGAGCTATAGGGTTGGGTAGAGCTAGGATTGTATTCCTTGGAGTGTTGGAGACTGAGGGGTAATCTTGGAGAGTGTGTGTAAAAAAAATGAGGGTAATAGATAGGGTGAATGTAGTCTTTTACCCAGAGTAGGGGAATCAAGAGCCCGAGGATATAGATTTAAGGTGAGAGGGGAAAGAGGAACTCGAGGGGCAAAGTTTTCCACACGGGGGAGTGGTAGGTAAATAGAACAAGCTGCCAGAATAAGTAGTTGAGGCAGGTACTATAACAGCCATTGAAGGGATTTATCAGTGTTGCTGCCACAAAGGCAGCCAACGTCATCAGAGACCCAAACCATCCTGGCCTCGCACTCATTTCACTACTGCCATCGGGAAGAAGGTTCAGGAGCGTGAAAACGGTAACGTCCAGGTTCAGAAGCAGCTTCTTCCCAACAGCCATCGGGCTATTAAACACTACAACCTCATATAGGCTCTGAACTACAATAGACTATTATTAGTTTTGTTGCACTGTTTGTGTGTGTGTGTGTGTGTGTGTGTGTGGCTTTTCTCTCTCTCTCATTTGTCATATCATACTATGCATATTCTGTTGTGCTGCAGCAAGAAAGAATTTCATTGTTCTATCTAGGACATATGACAATAAAACACTCTTGACATTGAAAAGATATTCGTACAGGTACATGGATAGAAAACGTTTCGAGGGATATGGGCCAAACATGAGCAGTTGGGACTAGTGTAGATGGAGCATCTTGGTTGGAATGGGCAAGTTGGGCTGAAGAGCCTGATTCCGTGCTGTATAACTATGAGCGGTGGTCTGCACCAGCAGGCTGTCATTGTTCCTGCCGCACACAATGGCCCTTGTTCCTTGCGTGACTTTGCTCGTTATTCAAACAGAAGCTTCCTTTTTGATGCACCCAGAATGGACAAATGTATCTGTTGTCGGTTCTCGCCCGCCTGTCGTCTGGTCTTGCATTAGCTGAAGACATTGTTCTTCTTCCTGCTTAATAATAGATGTAGAGAATGAGCACTTTCTGTGCTCAGACAGTGAGTACTGTACTTGTTGGATACAATTGTTGTTCAGTGGAAATTACTCTAGACGAGCAGTTGGGAATTGCGAATCATCTGCAAAATGCACAATTATTGATCATTGGGTGGGTCGCACCAGCTTCAAGCCTTCGTTAACATCATCAGCAATACTTATGTTGGCTAGCCTTGCATTAGGCTACTTGATTTTTCAATATAATGTACACTTAAAAACTAATTGGGGTGAAGTAGATGATAGTAATGTATGTCCATCTATAGCATGTTGTTCTCCAAGAAATTATTTCGTTGCAATCTTGGAGTCATTGAGACATACGGTTGAGAACCAGGCCCTTCAGCTCAACTCATCCATGCCGTCCAAGATGCCCCATCTCAGTTAGTCGTGTTTGACCCTCTAAACCTTTCCGATCTATGTACCTGCCCAAGCGACTTTTAAATGCTGTTATAGTACCTGCCGTGACTACTACCTCTGGCAGCTCGTTCCATTTGCCTGCGTCTGGCCCATAACCCTGTAAACCTTTCTTATCCATATACCTGTCCCAAGTGCCCTTTCAATGTTACTTTGGAGCATGCCTCAACTACTTCCTCCAGTAGCTTGTTTCATACACCCACCACCCTCTAAGTGGAAAAAGCTGCCCTTCTGGTTCCTATTAAATCTTTCCCCTTAAACCTTTGTCCTCTGGTTCTTGATTTCCCCCACTCTGGGTAAAAGACTGTGCATCTATTCCTCGTGGTTATTTGATACAGGGCACCTTCATTGCAACACACTCGCACTGCTCATCCGCCATCCGGAACGCCTGTCACTCCATCCCTTGCGCACTTGGGAATATGGGACCATCTGGCTGTGTTGCTTGCTGTGTAGGGACAGAGACGGAAGAGAAACGGACGGAGACGGAAGAGGATTGCGAAGTGCGGGTCATGGCAGGCAGACGAGGGGGGACCACAGATGGGACTGCTTCGAATCGGTGTGCTGGGCCATTCCACAGATTCATTGGCGAACCCAAATTAATCTGCCGCAGCCATCACTGACATCCTAAAGAAAAGCACCCTTGGGTGTGTACCTGTAAAAATAATCTTCCCCAACTAGAAGCCCGGGATATATTGGGAGATTTGTAATCAGCTGGATGCTTTGAAAGGGAGAACATTGACACGTTGAGTCTAAACGCCCTGCTCCTGATGATCCTGTGACCTCAGTCTCATACGTTCAAGGAGAAGAAGAATTAGGCTATTCGGCTGATCAAGTCTACTCCGCCATTCAATCATGGCTGATCTATCTTTCCCTCTCAACCCCATTCTCCTGCCTTTTCCCCAGAATCCCTGACACCTGTACTAATCAAGAGTTAAGTTGAGTTCAGTTTGTCACATGTACCGAGGTGCACTGTATAGCTTTTGTTGCATGCTAACCCATTAGTGGAAAGACAATACATGATTGCAATAGAGCCATCCACGGTGTACAGATACATGAAGGGAATAATGTTTAGTGCAAGGTAAAATCCGATCAAAAATAGAAATAAAATAATTTTGATTGTCTGATCAAAATCAGAATCAGCCAATCTGTCTCTTGAGGCCGACATCAGAGCGTCACTCGAGGGTGAATTTATCTGGCCACGTGCGAAAGACTTGTGCACGCCTACTTTCTGGACTATTCAATAGACAATAGGTGCAGGAGTAGGCCATTCAGCTCTTCAAGCCAGCACCACCATTCACTGTGATCATGGCTGATCATCCACAATCAGTTCCCTGTTCCTGCCTTCTCCCCATATCCCTTGACTCCATTATCTTAAGAGCTCTATCTAACTCTCTCTTGAAAGCATCCAGAAAATTGGCCTCCACTGCCTTCTGAGGCAGAGAATTCCACAGATTCATAACTCTCTGGAATTTCCTTGTACCCCATAGTAAATTCGCCTGTTTCTGTCTTCAAGGGTCCAACTTTGGTCTTAACTAATTTTTTCCTCTTCATGTACTTAAAAATGCTTTTAGTATCCTCCTTTATATTCTTGGCTAGCTTACCTTCTTACCTCATCTTTTCTCCCCGTGTTGCCTTTTTATCTTCTGTTGTTCTTTAAAAGTTCCCGATCATCTGGCTTTCTGCTCATTTGTGCTATGTTATATTTCTTCTCTTTTATTTTTATATTGTTTAATTCTTAAACACCTTGCTTCTGTCTGAGCTTCCCACCGGTACAAGGGACATCTATTGTGCCGGTGCCCAAGAAGAGCACGATGACTGCCGTCTATCCGCACCTGCATCCACCGCAATGACCACACGGCCGTTTCCTACGGTGGAGAGAATTATCAACTTAAAATTCCTCGGCCTGCACTGGACCCTGCACATAGGTGCAAGTTCAGAAGTCATAGGACCAGAAGAAGGCTGTTTGGCCCATCAAGTCCATTCCGCCATCATGTAATCATGAATTAAGCATCGAGGTATTTCTACATTTTTAGTGATATAAAATTAATTTGACTCGTCATCGGATACTCTGGGAACCCTCTACAGATGCACTGCAGAAAATATCCTGACTGGTTGTAACGTGGCCAGGTAAGCCAATTCCAACACCCAGGAACCTGAGGCTGCAGAGAATGGTGAACTTGGTCCAGTCCATCACAGCCCTCGCCACCATCGAGAGCATCTACACAAGGTGCTACCTCAAAAAGGCTGCATCTATCATATCATCAGAGGATCCCCACTATCCAGGCCGTGTTGCTACCATCAGGCAGAATATACTGATGTCTGAATTCCCACACCTCCAGGTTCAGGAATAATTACTTTCCAACAACTATCAGGGTCTTGGACTGACCTGGACAACCCTTATCCTACCTCGGCAACGGAACACCATGGGCCACCTCTTGTGGTACCATGGACATGTGTTTTCTAATTGTGTATTTTTCT